>NC_088922.1:10875000-10982500 GCF_038396675.1 Hydra vulgaris
TTTCAACCTTTTAAAGCTGATCTTGGTCACACCAAAGAGGTTTAAGTGTTTCAAAAATGTTGCAAACATCTTGTTGCCCAACCTGTGAAAGATTCTGCAACATAGTAGTGTTGTACGTTGTTTGCTTCTCTAGATTAGCAACTGTGCTTTTAGCTCAACGAAAAGGGTAAATATTTAATTTAAGACACTGCTTGATGTTTGAGCAAAGCAGGAAATATTTAACAATGTTGTTACATTGTAACAAAATTTATCATCAGTGCTGCTACTAGCCACTCCAATACTAGTTATTGCAGTTAATGCAGCACATTTTCCGCTAATTGTATTATTAGATGACTTCGATTTAATATTAAGAACAGAGGATGCTAAACATTCGATCTCATCAAATGTAATATCTGTTAATGGAACCACTTCAAAATTATATTGATTGCTTGTATCTATCTTTGCTGGTTCTTCTACAACTTTTTGATTTACAAAGCGAAGTGGTATAGAATTCTGACTGATCACAGGAAGGAGTGTCTGAATCCTCTGCACTAATATTAATGCCATCACCAGGATATTTTTAGATACTAATTTAACACATAAGTAGTATTTTAAAATAATAAAAATTTCAGTAATAGATAAAAATTGTTTTAATAATAATACATAATATGCAACACAATATTAGTTTTTTCATTTATAAAACCATATATGATTGATTAATCATAAATGGTTTAGATAAAAAATTAATATTAATTTATAATTGTTTCTTTTCTGGTAACACAAGATTTCAGTAATATATCAAAATTATTAATTTTAATAATAATACATAATATGCAACACAATATTAGTCTTCACAAGATTTCAGTAATATATAAAAATTATTAATACATAATATGCAACACAATATTAGTTTTTTCATTTATAAAACCATATAATTGTTTCTTAGTCTTGAATCATCAACGTCACTTTGAAGATCTTATGTAAATGTTGCGATATTAAGTTCAGATCTTGCCTTTTTGCATACGATTTTGCAAAGTTAAAAAATCAGCAACAAATTTTGAAAACATATCATAAGTAAAGTTGCATTTTTTTTATCAAAACAAATATATTTATGAACAATAAATTTATTTTGCCATTCAGCTTTCAACTACACAATCACTTATCATAAAAAAACATTGAAAGAGACTTTTTTTAAACGAAAACATTGTAAATATGTACTTGTCTTTTGTGCCTAAAACCCGCATAGGATGCTTAGCCCAGTTTTTGTTAGGCAATTCACATTATTTTACGGCTTTGTCATTTCTCTGCTGATTTCGATATGATGGCCAATAGCATAGTTCATTATTTATTAGCCACTTTTTTAGGACCACTGCCACTGCATCATCCTCATCCAAAAAAAAACTATTACACATTTTCTAATAGCTGTTATAACAAAGCGAAAGCTAAAAAATTCACTAACTAATAGACTAAAAGAAGCATATTCTAGGTCTTTTTTTTACAAAATAATATAAACCTGTGTTCATTTATAGACAAAACTATATAAATGTAATACTTTTGTCTTTGTTAATGAATACAGTTAGTAATCGCATTGATGAATACAGTATAGTATTACTCATAAAAAGTTGCATATAATATTATAAAAAAATGTTTAAGGTTTTTTATTTTTTTATTATTTACATTTTTTGCTTAGGTTATCAATTTAAAAATGTATTATATGACTGGGTATACTATGAAATATGCAAATCGTTTAAAAACATTTGTATCTTATTTACATTAACGATTATAGTAAATCTTGACTGAAACTTATTTTAGATTTTTAGATTAAAACAGCTCGCAAAAAACACGAATATGTTTTGCAACACTATTATGCAACAATGATACAAATATTATGAAACAATATTGTAGATTTTTGTTTGAAGTTTAAAGTATCATTAGCTAACTTTATCGGAAAAACCATTTAATATACAAATCAATTATGCCAAAAAAATTAACATTAATAAAGTAAATGTCAACAATGCATCATAGGAATAACGGCATAATCATTATTAACAGGTGTACAAACATATTTTTTTGTATTTCTGAAGCTAAACAATAAAATAGTTGAACATTCAAGTGAGAAGCTTTACCAATGCTAACCTTAAGAGATTTGCATGGATACAAAAGCAAATTTTGAAGTTCTTCAAATTGTTTATAAATAACTAATATATGATCAGCTTTTTTGACAATATTCTGCCCAACAACAACTTTTCTATTTTTTATACCAAAACTGTCTCCAGCAGTAACTTTGATACTCCAAGGCTCACATTATAGTTCCTTATACTAACTACATATGTGCAACAATTTAATAACTGTTCCATCAAAATATTCCTGTGTATCATATGCACACCTCGGATTATCCTGAGTTTTCTGTTGTTCTAACTACTGTTGTTTTAAATTTTGATTTTTTACGCTACTATTGTTTTAAATTAACTTTATTGACTTTCATTTTAAAATATATTATTTTAATTAACAATGTTTTTCTCGCTCAGACTTTTAAAAACAATTTAACGTAAATGTAATCATAAGTTTTTATGCAACAGACAGTTTTCGATATATTTTTTGTTACTAACCTTTGCTATTAGGTATCAGATAAACCAACCTCCAATATCCTCCGAACATTTGCTCATGTAAATCTCATGCTAAACGTATGTAAATAGCCATGCGTCTTAAATATTTTGCAACTTTTTGCAATAAAAAAAGTTATAACAAAACATTGGCCTTTAGTTAATGATCAGTTGATGAGAAATACTGAACATGTAAAAAAGTTGTTTCGTACACAAAGAATACCTACAAAATCTTTTATTACTGTTATGTAAAAACAGTTATTTTACGACAAATGCAAGCATTGAAAAGTAATATTTTTAATGTTTACACTAATAAAAGTTGTCTTGTCCATTAAAAATATTTCGTATTTCTCACCAAAAGTTTTTTAATATCAAAAAAACTTTTCACCAGAACTTTTTTAATATTTTTTTTATATTTTATAGTTACATGTTTATTACTTTATTTATGTATTTTACATATAAATATAGCTATTTAAAAAAATAAAACTATTAAAATAATTTTGGCACAAAAACTTGATTTTGTCCCACTCTGCAAAGCCGTCTAACTATTTTCTGCAAAGGTTAGTGAGGTACTCGCACAAGTCTCTTAATTTGTGATAAATAGTTTTCAAATGGAAATGCTGAAATATTATCTAAAGGACCAAATGCTTTCGCATCTTTTGTCAAATGTAATGCCCATGTATATTATATGTAATCACTTCATATAATTTAGAGACATGGTCTTCAAACAGTAATAGTAAACTATGGGCAAAGACAGCATAATTTTAGCACTAGTCTTTACTTAGCAATATCGTCATTGACACATATATAAGCATGAAATTGTTATAAAGTGGAGCTGGAAAAATGCCATTAAAACACACCATGCCAGTATAAACAAGAGCTGCCTAAATTTAGCTGCTTTCCACCTAAACTCAAATTCATGAAATGATCGTGTTTTCGTGCTAACTGTAAAGAAATGTAAGGTCTCGTGTCCATAAGCTTATTTGGTAAGTCCTGTATACCATGTGGACTAATTCTGGTTGCTATACGTCCCTTGAGCCAAAAAAAAGCCATTTTTCTCATTGCCCCCAGGCAAGCCATATGCATATAAAATGCTGGTATTTGTGATATCATGCCATAAAAAGGAATATTATTTAGTGTTCTTGGTCCAAATTGATGTTCCTTATTTTTCATTTCAAGGAATGATAAATCTTTTCGAAGAACTGCATATGTTTCTGGAAATGTTACACGTCCAGCATAAACGTCATGTTGTTCACTTTTATCACATTTATAAAATGCTCCATGCCCTTTAATACATTTAATAAAAGGTCGTGCCGGTTTGTCGCAAATCTGAGCAGAAATTTTTATCTTGTAACAAATCTTTTATATATAATGCCCATACTTTGAAGCTCTACATTTTCATTAACAAAATCTCTCAAATATGCATTGGTAGAAGTAGGCCTATTTATGAAAAACTAATCCTTCAAACTGTTCAATCAAATCTAAAATTGGCTAAAACTGCACATTTGAACTTTTAAATAAAGGCAATTCATCATGTTAAATTGTAGTAGTAGTATTAGATGCTGTAGCCGCCCGAAGACGACGAGTGTGTGTATTAATAACACACTTAGGCAGCCGTGTCAGTATTAATTTTATTTAAAAGGAGCCAATTGTCTAATTGTGCTTTAAAACTATTTACTGATTTTGCATTACCTTCATCTTTAGGTAGTTTATTCCATGGTTTTGTTATTCTGTTAGTAAAGAATGAGTGTCTTAAGTTGCACTTTGTTTTTTCGCGTTCAAACCTGACACCGTTTCCTCTAGATAATTGAAAATCATTATGCTTGAAACCGTTTAAAAAGTCCACATTTTTAATCTTATTTAATAACTTAAAAGTCTGGATCAAATCTTCACGAAGTCTGCCTTCACATAATGGGCTGAGGCCAAGAATCTCCAGTCTTTCCTCGTATTTCATTTTTGCCAGAGTCGGATTGAGTCTCGTAGTCCTGTGTTAAACTTTCTCGAGCAGTTCTATTTCTCCTTTAAGCTGAGGGGACCACACTGGAACCGCGAATTCAATTTTTGGGCGAACAAACGTCACGTATAAGACTTTAAGAGTCTGCACATCCAGTTTCACAAATGTGTTTTTAATCATTCCCAGCATTTTATTTGCCTTCGAGCTGCAAGATATAATTTGCTATCTCCATTTCATGTTTGCTGAGAATAATACGCCTAGATCTTTTTGAATAGTAGTTAGTCGTAGGACAACATTATCCATAGAATAATCGTGTTTTGTATTGTTACTTCCATAATGTATTATTTCGCATTTTCTTTATTGAATTTTACTAACCATTCTTGAGACCATTCCCAAGCACTGTTTATATCTCGTTGAAGACTGTTTATTTTCTCTATTGAGTTCACATCGATCATTATTTTGGTGTCATCTGCATTAGGGTGGGTCGTACTTTTAAAATTTTGGATATGGGAGCGCGCGCAACATTTTTTTTATGTATTAGGGTATTAGAAGAGACGTGAATAATTTTTTTTTTCTTAAAAAGTTCATCTAGTGTGGGCGCAGGGCGTTTGAAAAATTTCAGTTTTACGAAAATCTTATCATAATGGCATTTTTCGGCCTTTTTTATATTAGCCAAAGGAAAGGCAATTATTAAAAAACAATCAGACATAATATAGACATAAAAAATTTATATATATATTCAGTGCTACTTTTTTAATGCTATACAAACACGATAGACGTAAGAAAAGTTGGCTACCATTATGGATTTTACAAAAAAATTCTACTTATAAATTTTAAAAATGAGAACGTGCTTGATATTTTTTTATGTATTAGGATATTAGAAAAGACGTGAATGATGATATTAAATGTTACAATTCTTGTGGTATCCTCAGAGACCGTCCGTCCGAGTGGAAAAAAGTTGAAATAAAAACGATGAACCGACGATAAGCAAGGGTCCGAGGAAGTAGAGTATTGAACCGAGCGATTAAAGTGATGAACGGATTAAAAAGAAAGTTTCCCGGTTTCAAAAAAAAAGAATGACGCGCATGCGCATGCGCGCAGAAATAAAAGATCAGGTGACAAAAAATTTTTATTGAAAAAAAAGGTTACAAATGAAATGGATTCTGTTCCCTAAAAAACCGCGCATGCGCAGAAATAAATTTTTAATGAAGCGTGACAAAAAGTATATAAGGAGTGAAAAATAATGAAATGGGTTCATAACGAATGGAATCAAAAAACAAACCGTTACAACAATTTCAAACTCCAACGACAGTAGCAGTAGTTCAACCTTATAAACCCGATCCTCCAATAGATAATGGTTTTGCATAAATTAAATAATTTTTACTAGTGTTAGTATTTAATGATAAATTGAATATGTTGTCGTATAGAGAATTAGTAGTAATATAATCAAATTGTAATAATTTTGTAAAATCTTCTAGAACGTACACACTATCACTTGTTTTATTTGAAAAAAAACCGAAATAAGATAAACCTCTTTCTTGTAAAGGCGAGATCACGCTTAAGGTAGATCGAATAGGTTGTAAAAAAGAAGGATTTCTTGCGTATTCGTTTCTTTTTTTATAATACCATAATAAATTATAATTGATTCTATTACTAAATGGGGAAGTATTAACGTTAAATAAATTTTGTTGAACATTGTTGTTGCTATCTAAGCTAAACATTATCATGGGTAAATCGATTACAGCCGTTTTGTATCGAAGCTCAGTCGAAGGATCAAATAAATATTTTAGATTAAAATATTTTGTTGATGAAATTTTACCATCTTTGTTATAATAACTTGAAAAAAAGTCTGAAAAATATAAAACTCTATCTAATTTAGAATTATAAAGTTCCAAGTTTCTAACAAAAAAATCATCTTGGGTGACATAACGCGAAAGAGTTTACCTCCACCTGACGCATTAAAGGTCCACATATAACTCAAATGATCGGCGTTCATGTTTTCCATATCTAATATGTCATAACAAGGAAACGTGTCACCTGGTAAGGGTATATGATTGGTGTTCAAGACAACATTTTTAGTAACAAGATAAAAATATTTTATGTGTCTTGTAGGATTGCTAATCATATCGCTTTGAATATCTGATAACATTTTTTTTATAGCAGGTTTGGATTCCATTCTTAATCCGTAATTGTTTTCTAAGAAGGATAGGTTTTCATCTACTCGAGTTAAATTGGTAGGTACGTCCATACTGGCTAAATGTAAAATAGTGTTATTTTTAAATGTGGGTTTGTCAATATCGTTAGGAGTCAAGGGTAAACTAAAATCGTTCAAGACATTATAATGCACGCTAGCTTCATTTTTATTTTTAATTTCGCTAAAATAATACGTGCTACAATCATATTTATTTACATCTAAAACATCGTCAAACGTTAAATTGTTCATTTTTTCTTTTTTTCTTGCACTCTTTTCTTCAAAGGTTTTAAAAAAGTGGTAACATTCGTTAAAGTTTTTATAACAAATGTCTTTGTCTTCTTCGTTAATAGGTAACAAATCTTCTCGTTTTACTTTAAAAGTCGTATTTATATCGCCTACTATTCCCACCTTATAAATAGAGAGCTTACGATATGAGAACGGCAACAGCAACGAAGACTTCAAAGGTCTGGGACGAGCGGTTGTATCTTTATGTTGCCGTTTTGAAATAAAATAACTTACGACTTTCCGTTACAAAAAATCAACATTGTTTTACGGAAAATTTCTAAATTAAAAATGGCTCCTTTAAGAAATGTTAGAAATAACTTATTACTTGCATTAGAATCAAATATAATAGATAGCGAGGAATTCTTATTACTGTACTATTTAAATGTCTCTAAGAATCCTGATTTACCTTTTTGGAGTTATAGGCAGTTTTGTTTAGAAAGCATGTCCGACGACGAATGCAAAAGCGAATTTAGATTTTTAAGGAGTGATATATATCGTTTAGTCAACGTACTTCAACTACCTCAAGAGTTTGTATGTTATAACGGATTGAAAGTTACTGCAATAGAGGCACTGTGCATTTTTTTAAAACGGTTTTCATACCCTTGTAGATTGCTAGACATGATACCTCGTTTTGGACGACCTGTTCCACAGTTAAGCATGATTTCAAATCAAGTTATGAACTTTCTTTATGATCGCTGGATTCATTTACTTACAACATTTAATCAAAACTGGCTTTCTCCAAATAACCTTGAGATTTTTGCTGATGCTATCCATCGCAAAGGGGCTCCTCTCGCAAACTGCTGGGGATTTATAGATGGCACTGTTAGGCCAATAACTAGACCTGGAAAAAACCAAAGAGTATTATACAATGGACATAAAAAGATACATAGTCTAAAATTTCAATCTGTTGTTGCTCCAAATGGACTTATAACTAACTTATTTGGACCAGTTGAAGGAAAAAACATGACAGTGGTATGTTAGCGGATTCTAATTTATTAAACTTATTAGGACAACACTCATTTGATACTGCAGGTAACCCTTTATGTATTTATGGTGATCCTGCATATCCTCTTAGGGTGCATTTACAAACAGGATTTAAAGGTGGAGTGTTAACCCCACAACAGAAAATTTGGAACAAAAAAATGAGTGAAGTCAGAGTATCAGTTGAATGGTTGTTTGGAGATATTTTGAATTATTTTAAATTTTTAGATTTTAGAAAAAACTTAAAAATTGGTCTAAATGCTGTGGGGAAAATGTACATAGTTTGCGCTTTACTAAATAATGGTCGAAGTTGTTTATATGGTTCACAGACATCTAATTATTTTGATATTATTCCACCTACCCTTGAAGAATACTTTGTATAAAAATAAAACTACAATAATATACAAATAAATGTCATTTATTTCCTGGAAAGTTGTTTTATTATTTCAACCATTGACGCTTGCTGCTGCGATTGTTGTTGCACCATTTCCTGCATCATTGTTTGTTGCTGTTGAAACAGCTTCAACATATCACAATGATTCTGAAGACTTTGCTTTTTTAATTCAAGCTCTTCCTTTTTAATAACCGCATCTCTTTCTCCTTTCTCTCGTAAGTATATAATAGTTTCTGAACCATTATTTCTTGTACGCTTGCATGCTTTTCCTTTGTTTCTTTCATTAGTTTCAGATAAAGTTTCCATACTACGCTTTCGCATTTCTGCTGCTTTACTGTGATCGTCAACTTCTTTTAATTTTTTGGCATCACTTTGCGATGTGTGTGCTTCATCTGCTTCTTTGAATCTATCGATTATATCTGCAACAGCTATATCAACCTCTGATTCTATGACATCAATTCCAGATGCCTTTCCTTCATCTCTGGTTTTTTTTTTATGGTTTTCAATTAAAACATTTAAACGATCTCTTACAGCTCGTGACTTAACTTTAAAAAATGGTTGACTTGTAGAATTAAGAACACTCGCAATCTTTTCCCAACTTTTCCCTCTTTCTATGGACCCTTTTTTGAACTGGTATGGTTCATGTAACAAAATTTCACGAAGAAAAAACACATCATGATCCCCTGTCCATCTCATTGAACTAAGAAACAAAAAACTTAGTAAACTTGAATTTTTTGGCAGCAAAATATATACAGTAACAAATAATAAAATGATAAGTTAATTTTGGAGCCGTTTTCAGACAACGCGAGTTTAAATGTTTGGACGTTGTGAAAAAAGTTTTAAAACGGCACACTAGGGAATCCTATCCAGGACGCATGCGTACGGATAAATATTTAACATAAATTGTCGTGGTTGCCGTTGCAGTTCTCGTATCGTAAGCTCTCTAATATAAACGGGTAAATAACCTTCTACTGAAGGGTTAGAGCGCTTAGAGACTTTGATAATAATTACTTTTTTGGTAGTGTCCCAATAGGGTTGATCGCGAGTAGTCGATTTGCTAAAAGTGTCTTTGGGATCTATTTTATACTTTTTCAAATAACATTCGGTTCCAATGGAGAGAGGTTTGTATATTTTTAATTTTTCGTTTTTGTTTTCTTTTTCTACTCGATGTAACATGTTGGAAGAAAAATGATGCCCTCGTCTTTTGCCGTCTCGGTATTGATCGACTAAACAAAGAGCTTTACCTTTGGCGTCGTCAGCATCCAATTCATCAGGAGCGATTCCACTTGTGACTCGTTCTTTTTCGTTGAGTTTTTGTTTCATGTCCTCGATATAAAAACTCAAATTCTTTTTTTGAAGTTCGCCTTGTTTTCTTAATTTTTGATTAAGTTGTTTTAAACGTCCTATGGTTGATTCGGCCAAGTAAGCTTTTCCATAATTTTTGGAACTAAAATGAACAATGTTTTGTTCATAACACCATTCTTCCATTTTGTTGTTAAAAAATTCTCCACCTTGATCCGTTTGCAAGTAGATAAAAGTTTTATTGTCTCTTTTAATGTCTTCAAAAATATGTTTAAAACTGCTCAGCACTTTGTCGGCTGTTTTTTTACTAGTGACTCTCGTCACTAGTAAACGTCACTAGTAAACGTCACTAGACTCTCGTCACTAGTAAACGTCACTAGTAAACACGGCTGTTTTTTTACTAGTGACTCTCGTCACTAGTCGGCAAAATCAGCTTGAAAGTATTGTCGAGGTCTATCGTACGAATATTGATGTGTTTCGTAAACATAAGGTTTCCGAGGGGCTTGTTTTTCAACGTTGACATCTGTTGTTTTTTTAAAAAGCAAAGTAACGTGTGACCAAGCGGTGATGAGACCGTTCCATTTGGCATAGATGGAATTTTCTAAAAGCGCTTTGAGTTGATCATAAAACTTCAAATCGGTTGGATTTTTTTTTAAAGTGTCCAATTGTAATAAAACTTTTTTAATTTTGGGTACGTTGGTCAAAGCAAACAAACGACTCGATAATTTGGTTAGTTGATCTACAAGGTTATCAATAGCATCTCTCAAGACATTGTCCATTTTTTTTAAAAAGTCGGTATATTTTGTTAGAGCGCTTTTTTCCTCGATCTTGTTTCTATTGGTTTTCTTCTTAATTCTAAACTAGCTTTTGTGGTTAATATTGGAGTTTCACTAGTTTCAGTTGAAGCACTAGCTTCATCAGGTAAAGAAGTGCTAACTGATTCAGGTAAAGCAGTAGCTCCGAATAATGTGTGATCAGTTTCAGGTTCAGTAGATGCAGTTGTTTCAACAGGTTCTTCTTCTTTTTTAGTTTCTATCGAACCCAAATAAGGATCGGACGCTCGTGTTGGTGGTTCTTTTTTGGGTGTAGGAATTTCTAATAAGGAAGACCTTGTTAAAGGATGAGTGAATAAATTTTTTTTTTTAAAATGGGTAACATGTTTTAAAGCGTTGGCAAAATTTACAATATTATTAGAATCCATTTCAAAACATTTTTTATAAGATATTAAAAGCGAATTTAAACGACCAAGTTGAGAATTATACATTGCACCCATTATCGTCAACATTTCGAGTAAACTTTTTTCTTTGATTGTATTTTCTGTACTGTAAAATTGATTTGAATTGGATTTAATATGTTGCAATAATCCCAACATACCTCCTTTATCACAAGTTTGTTCTACTTCTTCTTTTAATAGGGCCACATCTGTTACATCTCTAAAATGTAAAGAAGGCACAGTGTTGAAAAAAGTTTTAAACGTTAAATAGACCATCGTTTCTCCGATGGGTCTGCTAGCTAACGCGTTTTCGTTATAGTTGTTAAACATTCGAACAAACATATCTTTATTTGGTAATAAATAACTATTGACTTGAATGTATTCTCTCAATATTTCAAATTTATCACCTCGAAACATTTCGCCATATTGTATACATCTTTGTTGAATAATGTCTTTTGTTTGTGTTAATATTTCAAAAGCTCTACTTCCACCAAAACTTTTATCGCTGAGACTTTCGCTTTCTATAAAACTAGAAGTCATAACAGTGTAAGGATCTCGAGCTAGAGCATTAGCATATACACCTTCGGAGGTTAATTTAGTTTCGTTTCGGAAGGGTATGTTGTATTTTCTAATAAAACTCCATAATTTGGCAAAAGTGAGTTGTCTTATTTGGTAATAATCAGCTACTATTCTCATGTTTGTTACAGAATGAGAAGAAGTGAGTAAAGTTAAAAATTTGTTAGCATAATAGGAATATTGTTTTGGATCGTTTATTTTTTCAAAGGCAAAGTTGCTGACATTGTTAATAATACTAGCTATAGATTCTTCTACATCTACGACGTTGGCTAGATATAAAATAGAAATTTTTAAATTGCTTAAAGTGGCTTTTTCGTTTCTCGGTTTGTAAACGCGTAAAAAAATTTGATGTGAACCAAATCAATAATTGACTTGATTTTTACACATGTCCACCAGTTGTTTAGCCAAGTTGGGAATTTTTTTTACAGATTCGTTACGATAAAGTTGATCTAGAATTTCACTCGCATTGGCTGTTTCGTGAAAAATTAAAAATTTATTAGGAGGCGTCAAAGTGTAAATTTTTTTATTAGTCGATGGAATAGTATTTAAAGTAGTAGAACGCGGTAAAGTGTTTAATGTAGATTGAATAGAGGTGGGTGGTGTAGTAGTAAGAGAGTTGTCTTCAATAGGAAATCTTTTTAAATTTCTCATCATTCTTAAAGATTCGTTAATGTTTCTTTGATCAATTTGATCATTGAATTCGCTTTGTTTGTTCAGATTTAAAATGGATTTAAAAGCGTAAGCATCTCCTCCTACGTTGACATAAGTTTTCCATTTTTCTTGTTCGCTGATTAAACTTGTAGCTATATCACTATCGAGCATAGTGTCAAGAGGTAACAAAGCATTTAAATTTTGTTGAAAGCTCACTTCACCAGCAATTTGATTTTCGAGATTGATAATATCAGCATAATTGAGAGAAGAAGGTAATACGTTTCTCTGGATAAGCTCAGACAAATTTGATGTGTTTGTTTCTCCAGATTCTAGGTTACCTTGTTCGTTTTCTTGATCGTCGATTTGTAATAATTTTTTGTTAAAAACATCCATGTTGTAGGCATTTTTGGCTAATACTTTACGTAAAGTTAATAAAGGAGACTCGTGATAAGGTATATATCTATTCATGTTTCATAAAAATACAAATTATTTTGAAAATATAGTTCTTTTTGACAATAATCAACGTCAAACTGTTGTCTTAATAAATCGATTACAGTTTTTGTAGGTTTTATAGTGTCGAATGAGATTAATTTATTAGCGTAATAATTTATAATTTTGTGATAAAGTTTAAAACGAGTAGAGTTGAAATATTCTTTTAAAACGTCGTAATTGTGATAAACAAAGTCTGATATAGCTTGATTTTTATCTTTCATTTTTTCTTTTTTATGATGACTTTTCCGTTTTCGTTAAATTTTGGATACGGATACAAATATTCTTTGACAAAAAGTTTAATTTCTATACAAACGTATTCTTGAAAAGCGTTTTTTATTTGTTGTCGCTCGTGATCCGATAAAAGTTCGCATTTTAACATTTTTACAGCGTTAAAACGCGTCAAAATTTCTTTTATCCATATTTTAATTTCGTTTTCGTCAATGTCTTTTCTTCTATTCATTTTGGGAATAAAAATTTGTTCTCGAACAGCCAACTTTTGTCTCATGGCTTGACGTTTACTCGCTTTGTTGGAAGGATTGCATAATTCGTAATCGTTTTGTAAAATTCGTAAAAATTCTTCGCTTTCCCAATCATTCAAAATCAGAACCGGGTCCACCGTCTGAAGATTCGTCTGAAAATTCGCACAATCCATATCGTTTTTGTCTTTTAATTTCTTCGAGTAGCTGTGTTGCTCTTTCGCTTTCACTCCATTTTTTTTATTTTATCGGATTTTCTTTTTCCTTATTTATATCGATTTTATCTTCTTCGCCGGGTTTATTCTCCTTCTCTTGATTATAGTTGTTGTGATGTGATTTTAGATGATAATGATTTTTTAGATTAGACGCTTTTACGTAGGGAAAAGATTAAAAACAAACAATTTTTTTATTCACGCTCATGTCTTTATAATCAAAGTCCAATTTACCTTGAGCGTCTACTGGAATAAATACTTTTTGTTCTTTACTCGTAATCTGAGTTCTTAAGCGTGCAACAGAAGAGTTTCTTTTAAAGAAAGCCAAATGTCCGTGTTGATTAAAAGTTTCTTTATTTAACAAATCGCTGATAACGTGATGATGCATTTTGCCGGTTGAAGGAAAATCGTTTTTAAATGTTTTTTCAATTTCGCTGTTGTTATCAAAAGAAATGATACATTTGTAATGAGACACTAAATTGTTCCAACATTAACTGGCTTTAGAAGGTACGGAATGAAAAATGGTAATAGTACCTACTCCGTGATGAGATCCGCTAGAACACGCGCTCGTGTATTGTTGACTCTTTAAACAAAAAGCGCTAATATCATCGAATAAAAGTATTGTTTTTAATAAACGGTGATCACTATTTTGAATACCGTATTTGTCTTTGGAAAAACCAATGGCTCTCTGTATTACTGAATCCAAATTTTCTGGACTGGTAACTGTTATAATATGATACGCTTCTAAATTATATTTAAAAGATTCGATAATATTTTTCCATGTTTTGTGTTGACATTCGCTAGGTTCTCTCATTTGTATTACAAATAACATTTCAGCATCAGGAAATTTTCCACAAGGTAATAAATCTCTAGCCATAGTTGATTTTCCGCTGTTTGTAGGACCTGTAATAACTATATTTTCAGGATAGACATCTTGAGTAGGTTTAAAAATATTAAATTTAACTTGTGAATGGGTTTCTTCGTCTTTGAGTTCGGTTTCTTTTGATGTTCCTTTTAAATAAAAATCATGAAAACCTTTTTCGTTTAATATTTCGGTGATAGATCTACCATCTTTTTTTTCTAACGGTATCTCTGCAGGTTGTTCAACAGTTTCGAGTTTTTGTTCAAGAGGTTTTTCTTCTTTTTCTTCCATTAAATATCTTCCACAAGGTTTCCATTTGATCGCCAATCGTCTTGTTAATTCTGTTAGTAATATAGTGTCCTCTATTAAGTTATGATTCGTTTTTTTTCTCTAAAAGACAAGAACAATTATGTATTCTATTAAAATCTTCACAATGCTCACAATCTTCTTCATAACAGCCTAAATGATATACAAAACTCAAATATTCAAGTAAACATTCTGTACAACAACTTAAAAATGCTTCAGGGATTAACTCGCGTCCGTTTAGAGTGATTAGAATTAAACGAGAAGAAAAAAATCCTTTTTTATCGTGGTAATATTGAACTTCGTTTTCTGTATTATCTACTAAAAAAAAAAAGCCAACTTCTATCAGCTTGTTTTCGAGTTGTAGGGTTGTTAATTTTTGATCAAAAAAACAAAACTCCATTTTTTTTATTTACAAAAAAAATTTTACAAATTTATATTCTTTTTCATATCGTATAATAAAGGTATCAAAACTTTTCGATTAAACATCGCCATTGTATGATAACGCTCTGATTCTTTTATAATGTTTTTTTCAATTTGAAGTAAATTTTGAATGTGTTTATCGCTACAAAATTTTTCCATATCAGGTAAAACTTTTAAATTGGCTTCTCGTATCGGTTCCATAAGATAATGATCTCGAATTTCAGTCATGACTCCGTCATCAAAAACATAATTTTTTTGTGTAAATCTTTTTAAAAAATCAATAGTGTGCGTTTTTATTTTAACTTGTTTGTAATTGACACTCATTCTATTTTGTTCGATAGGTTGATTTTCTTTTACCACTGGAAAAGGAAGAGGTCTACACAATCTTTTTGCAGCAAAGGTATCAAAGCCGTTAACATAATTTGAAAATTAGAGTTTATGATTGGGTACTCCTTTAGCTCTATTTTTGTAATAATTTTCTTTTTCTTCATCTGCGTTGACGCTGTGAACACTATAACATTTCGGTCCCATAGCAAAAGCTTGAGCAATGTAATAGGGAGGAGGTATTTCGTTTTAAAAATGATCCGTTTCTTTGGCGTATAGAGTGGAATAAAAAGGATGAGTCATTTTATAATTGGAATAATCCATCCAACGATTGCCAAAGTTTGAAAAATAAATCCATTCTTCTACCTTTTCGCGAAACGTTGTAGAAAGCATTTTGAGTTTCTTTTGCGTAATGAAAAAACAACCAGAATCAGTATCTGTTACTACCAAATGTTTTTCAGCCCCATGATTTCTTAATACTTGTCCCAATTCCCAACTAAAACGTCCTACGTTGAGTTTGGCATAAGATAAAATTTGTGAAGCTACAATACGTAAAGAGGTGTTAACGAGTTTGCATTTTTCAGAGGTTGTTAAAATGAGAGCATTTTTATGATCTTTTGATTTTAAAAGTTCAAAGGCGTCTTTCATTTCATGATGATTGTTTTGATCGTGAAATAAAATACTTTTAGTTTTAACATCAGTCATCAAACCAAACAAAGTTTCTTTAAAATAATCATTATAACTAAAATCACTCGTCTCGTATTCATCTAAACATACTTTTTTTTCAAAAACGTCCAATTTATATCTTTCAGGTTCAACACCAATAAATAAGGATCCGTTATATAATAAATTTTGAAAATGAAAAGGAAATAACATTTTAATATTTTCATCTGTTTGACCTTCTTGAATTAAAACACGACGAATGTTTTGAAAATTTTCAATACTATTTTGAAATGCTTTTTCTTCGTGGTTAATAAAAGTAGTATTTAGTTTTTGTGCAATTTGTTGACTCAAGGTTCCGTAATGACCGTTAATTTGCAATTTGCAAGAAGCATCCACTACCTTGTCACCCTTTTTAATAGCTTCTTTTCTTTTTTCCATATTTCTTTTTACCATTTTTTGAGCTAAAGGATAACGCCATAGAGGAAGCACTTTGTAAATTTTTTCAACAACACATCCACAGCACGTAGTCAACCTTATTAAAGTGTCTAAAAATTCACAAGTTTCATGCGAACTTAATTTCATGACCAATTTAATAGTTTTGTCTTTTTCTATACCGTAGGTTCCATTGTTTTGAGATAACGTTTGGATACAATTTCAGTGGGAGAATAATCTTGAAAGGATATAATTTCTTTTTCTACCATGGGTGAAAAACCTCCTACTTGATCTTGATACTCTGGTTTCATTGTAATTTGACAATGGACTAAAGCACTAGTTGAGAAAGCGTTTAAATTAACGCGATGATATTTTTGAATCACATCGTCTAAAGTGATACATTCCAAATCAAAAGAATATTTCATGTGAAAAGGTAAAGGTTTTAATTGAGCTCCTCCGTATTGTCCATTTTCGTCCATAAAAATTAAACATCCTCTCAATTCGCTGTTTAATTTAAGTTCTTTTATTTTAGGTTAAAAGCAATCTGTATCAATGGCGAAATTTTGCGTACCGTTGGTGGACATACCGCCTCGAATACTCTTTTCAATCATTTTTTGATGTTCGTTGGTCGCAGGATATTGGATTGGAATTAAACTGATGGTAGAATTTAATTTGCTGGTATAACTAAAAATGCTAACATGATTTAGAATATGAAATTTTGTAAATTCAAATGTTCTTTCGTCAAAGTCAATCATAACAGAACCTAATACGACCGTATCGAGCACAGTATAGATATGCAACAACGATTTTAAGGTTTTTAAACTTAAAAAGTTTCACAATTTTTGAACACCTTCATAAGCTTCTTTCAATTTTTTAATTTCTTCTTGTAAGTTTTTAGACTTCATTAAATCGTTTTGAGCAAATAATTCAATAGGTGGAAATGTTTTATATTCAATGTTTAAGAGTTCGTCTGTTATTTGCGAGTAAGGAAATAATGTTTTTTTAATAAAACAGTTTTTGAACTCTGGATTGTCGGTTAAATCATTTACTTCGGGATGAAAAGGTCGTAAATAATGCAACATGGTGTTGACAATTTGATTTTGAGCTTTTCGTGACAACATACTACTGGCTTGTTCAAAAGAACAGTTTAAAATTTTCAAACTATCTACAATTTTAATATGTTTACCGATGCAGATAATATTGACTTTGCTCACATTTTTAGATATAACAAAAACATCTTCCATGTTGCTATATTTTATAAAAGCGTTAAAAGGTGTAGTTTCAGATTCTGCCAAATGACCGTATAACGGAATATCCAACATTTTTTTTAAACCTTCAACAATCATAATGCGATTATCAAAAGAAGCATTGTGAGCAAAAATAGGACAAGACAAATGCAGACTATATCTACCTAAATTTTTGTTGCAATAATCGTGAGCTAATCCATACACTTGTCCTGAAAAATGATCGTGATCAATAACAAGATAATCTTCAAAAGCGTTAAGAAAAAAATTGCATTTATTTAAAACTTTTTTTCGATTTTTTTCATCTTGAATAAAATCAGATAAACTAAATTTTGTTTCAAATTGATTATTAAAAGCAACCAACATGGTGTGATACCATAATTCGTAGACGGGTTGCTTAAATTTTCTCGTTAGAAACAAAAATTGAAGGTTATCTGTATATTGATCACCACTTTCGTTAATACATTTACGAAAGATTTTGATTAAAAAGTAGGGATCTTCTAACAACTCTATATCTTCTTGATTAAAATAGTTTTCAAATTGGTGTTCGGTCATGATAAGCAAAGACAATTGTTTCATATAATCTACAAGTTCACCAGTGATTCTCACATAATCACTCAATAAACCGTTAGTGGCAGGTAGGTATTGAAATTTTTCCCACCATCTACAACAAATGTAATACAAAGTGGAGACTCGAAATAAATCTTGTTTTATTTTTTCAGCATCGTTGTTGATTAAATAATTTTTAACGTGACAAGGTAACATGAACAATTCTAAACGTCCTACTCTTTGAAACACCATGTTCACAACTTGAATTCGTTTGTTGTTATAAATGCGAAATTCATTATGATTTAATCTTTCATTTTCTTGAGGAGTCATGTGAGAAAATTAATTTGTATAAACATCAGATTGACGTATTTTATCTACGGGAGTTCTACAAATAGAACATAAAGGATTTTCTTCTTGCCATATTAAATCTCTTTCTTCACTTGATATATTTAAATTTACAAAACGCGGTAAACATATTTCATAAGTAAATCGAACTAAAGTATCTGCTAAAGCAATTATATCGTAAACTCTCAATTCCATTTTTAATTTTTCATAATTTTCACAATTTAGCTTTTCACACAAGATACGTCTGTGTGTCTTGTGAAGTAAAGAAACTCCTGGTTGAAAATAGTCTGGTAGACAGGTTAAAGGATTTCTTTCTAAACTTTCAACCGTATTTTCATAATAAAAAATCCATTGAGTAATGACTTGACCTTGTTCATCCAAACCAAAACCTTCTCTTGCTAATTTTTCATGAATGCATTGAATCACAATGGAATGACAATAATAATTCAACTCAGATAAAGGTTTGACTTTGGAAGTAGCATTTTCTTCAGACTTTGTAATACTCGTTTCACAATCAAATGTCATTAAAAAAGGAAACAAATTTCTACTTGTACACATGAACGAATTTTGTGGTCGATAGTGAGTAATGCAATCGCTTATGTAAATTTGTCCGGTTTATAATAACCTTCGCATTTGTGTTTCTCTGTAGTAAAATTTCGTCCACAATCTGATCATTGAAACAAAACACGTGAGTTGTTAGAACAAAAATACTTTGTAGAAAATTTTTCATTCAACATGCTTATAGCGTGAAAAGAATTGTTTTTTTGAAAAATACAAATTTTTATCGTGTTGATTGCTTTTTTCCGTTGATTGGCTTTATTTCTTTCTTCATCGTTAATAAATACTCTTTGAGAATCTCGTTCGTCTTTGGTAATGTTTGCGCTTTCGTAAACCACTTTTAATAATTCTGCAAGAGAACTTTTATATTGTGATTTTAATTTAGAATGCAACAATCGAATTTTTGTGTTTTTTTTGTTAACGGCAAAAATTTTAATATTAATACGATCAAAAGTATTTTCATAAGCAAAACAATGACACAAATCAATCAAAGTTTGAAATGACATACTTTTAGATTTTTCTTTTAATTGTTGTAAAACGTCTTTCCACGCTAAAATATTATGCTCTTCTTGATCTTCAAAAAGAAGTTGTAAAATATTTTCTTCAGAATATAAATCAGTAGTGTTTTTTTCCAACACTTTTATATTCCATTCTTTAATGGTGCTCACATTCCATTGACGAATCAACAAAGAAACGAGAAATGCAGAATAAAAACATAATCCTGGTTCAAACAAAATACTATAATCTAAAAACATTTTCTTTTTTTGTTGATAAGACAGAATAGTATAAGATAAACTTTTTAGTGATTTTTCCCATTGTGTTAAAGAATGAGGTCTATACCATTCACCAAACCATTCGTCTATTTCTTTCCTCTTTTGCTGATTTTTTTCGTAATATGTTTTTTTGCATTTCTTTCGATTGCTTTTCCTTCGTTGATTTAATATTTTTTAATTTTTTTCATAGTAGGTTTTGTTGTGTTTTTTCTTTTTTTCAATTTGTTCATCTGTCATGAGCATTTTTCATTTAAAACCAGACAATTCAAAATCTCGTAATTTTATCATGGATCTTTCTGTTAAATTGGATAAAGTTTTAACTTTAATATTACATATTCGTATTATCTTCCATCCGCTATCATTTTCTAAAACATTAAAAACAGCTCGCACACTGGCATCTTGAATAAAACGTAAATTTGTTGGTCCTTCTAAAGGTTTAATAAAATAAACAGGTGAATTGTAACAACGTTTCATTATTTTACAATAACCATTTTCAATAGACTTGCAACACAAAGTAACAATATTATAACCCAATAAGAAATTTTGAAAGAATACTGTTTTTCATTTGTGTTTGAAATCCTTCAATTGTTTTTTGTTCAACATGTTGAACAAAAAACAATTGAAGGAACAAAGACTTTTATTAAAAGCCTTTGAATTAAATTGAACAACGGCTTTATTCATGGTACTTCCTTGAGCTTTATGATGAGTAAAAGAAAATTCTAATTTTAAAGGCAAACCAAATCTTGAGCCGACGACAGCATGAGAGCAATCTAAAATTTCTTCTTTTACACATTCAATTTTGACTTCTTTTTTATTCATCATCACCCAAACTGCATTATTTTCTATTAAAATGACGGTACCAATAGTACCATTGCACAAACCTTCTTCCACATTAATATTTCTTACAAGCATAACAATAGCACCTATTTTAAGATAAACAGCCGCTGGAATTTGAAACGTGCATAGAATATTTCGATTTTTAATAACATCTTTAGCATAAAACCAATACCCTTCTTGTTTGATAGTCTCCATTTTTTGATTGTTATAAACATCCACTTGGAGGATTCTAAAAAATAATCTTTTATATTTAGAGTTTAAATTTTCATCTTTTTCAAAACAACGTGTCATAAAATAATCAATAGTTTTGTCTGAAACTTGACCAAAACGTATTTCATTTAAAGCTCCAAAAAATTGTTCATCGTCTTTTTGTCTAAAGCATTGAGTTAAAACCAACACTTCTGTCATGTAGTGTTGCCATATTTGTGATTTAAAAACAAATTGCACTGTAACAGGTGGCAACTGAAAAAAATCACCACAAGCAATCACTTGTACACCACCAAATAATTCATCGTAACATTGACTAATTTCACAAGCAATTGAATGTAATAAATCAAATGTTGAAGCGTTAATCATTGAAATTTCATCAATAATTAAAACATCAGTTTCCAACCACGTTTTTTTAATGTCTGGATGCATATGACGTTTATAATAATCAACACTTTTAACACAGTTTCTATACCAGCAAAAGCATGTATTGAGACACCATTGATTAAATAAGCTGCTTTTCCTGTACTCGCAGTAATATGTATTGTTTTATGAATTTGTTCACTTTGAGCAATTTGGTTGACAATATAACTTTTTCAACATCCAGCGCCACTAGTAATAAAAAAATTCTTTCCTTTATCAACCCATTGAAGTGCTTTTTGTTGTTGCAAAGATAACATTTTTTTATTATTTACTGAAAAAAAAAACGTTTTTTATTTAGAATAAAAGTACATATAAAAAAGTACATATAAAAAAAAAAAATTAACATTTTTGTTCGTATTTTAAAAATTTATTTTGAATACAAATATATTATAGCGTATTTTATAAAAAACATCATATAAATAATGTTCTGTTCAACAAGTCGTTCCACTTTACAAAATAAATCATCTGGTTCATTAACCAAAAACTTTGCAACTATCATTTTGTCTTCAGACAATTGGTTTTGTTTGATTAACATCTTGAACATTTTTTTATTATGGTTTTCTCTTAAATTATTCATCTAAAAAAAATCAATATTCAGAATTATAACATTTTTCACAATATATAAATGAACAACTCTCTCCATCAGAATAGCTATATTCATCACACTCTTCACATTCGTTTAAATAATGTTTACAATTTTCAATTTCTACACATTTTTCTTTTACATGATTTAAAACATCTTCTTTACATTTTAATTTAAAAAATCATAAAAATATTCAAAATTTATATTCGAATAAACATGATAATGTATTTTAATATATTAAAGACCATCAAAATCAATATATGAGGTAATCTTTTCATTTCTTCATTGAAAAATTCATCCCACTTGTAATTCAAATCATGCCATTTACAATAATTACATAAAATTTGTTTTGAAGTAATCGCATGCATTCGAATATCTTCCAAAGTAGCTGGGTGAGTTTGATTGAATTGGAATATTTTTTCCATCAAAAAATCCAAATCATTTTCTGTTAGTTGCATTTTTTATTATGTAATCTAAAAAAATAAAGTATAAATAAAGAACTTATAAAAGTAATTAAATTAACGAATCAATCGATAAACCAAAAATTTTTAAAAATCACAATCATGACACATTTGTTCAAAATCACAATTACATTTAGCTAAATCACCTATTTCGTATCTATGAATATAAAAAGTTTTGTTTAATAAATCCGTCGATAAACCAAGTTTATTAGAAGCTTTTACTATCATAGTGTAAAATTCTTTTACTGTATCCTCACAATAAGTACAACACAAACAAAGAAAACGATAATCGTACACAGGATCGTATTCTCCACATTGACTTTCGGCCAAAAATTTAATCCTTTTTTTTTGATTTCTATAAACTTCCAACAGTTGTTCTTTAGATAAATCGATTTTTTTTGAAACTGTATCCACACAAGAACTACAACACAAAGAAAGAAATGATTCATCGTATTCATCACATTGACATTCAGCCAAAAATTTAATGCTTTTTTTTTGTTTTTCATAAATTTCCAAGCGTTGTTCTTTAGTTAAATCCATTTTTTTGAAGCTTTCAATATAATATCATCTCGTTCCATTTTTTTTTATTATGTAATCTAAAAAAAAATATAAAAAATTACAATACATTTTTTTCAAAATTTTGGCCATTTATTATTATTTGAAAAAAAATGCCTTAGAAAAATACAATAAATACAATATAAAAAATTTAAAAAAAATTCAATATAAAAAATAAAATTATTCAATCATATATAAAAAATGTTTATATATTCTTTGGTTGTCAATCTTTTCTGTACATAAAATTTCCATTCTCAATTTTTTACATTTTACACACAAATCGTTCGTATCGCAAGGACACAAAGCTAAATAATTTATTCTTTTCTTCAATACTTCTGTTAATTCCAATTTTTTCGAAGAGTTTATAATAATTTCCATTTTTTTATTATGTAATCTAAAAAAAATACAAAAAAATGTATACAAAGTTTAAAAAAAACAATATAAAGAATCTTTATATTTTGTTTCCGAACATAAAATTTTTGATCTGATCTCTCGACATTTCGTACACATATCATTCGGTTCGCAAGGACACGAAGCCAAATAGTTAATTCCATCTTCGTAATATGAAAAATTCTTTTTCAAGTCTTCATAATATGAAAATCTCTTTTTCAAGAATATTTCAGTTAAACCTAATTTTTTCGAAGCCAACATTATATTATTTTCTATTTTTTTTAATTATGTAATCTAAAAAAAAATACAGAAAAATGTATACAAAGTTTAAACAAAATACAAAAAATGTAAAGTTTAAACAAAATTCAATACAAAAAAAATGTATACGAAATTTTAATAAAACTCAATATAAAGCAAAAATTTTTCTTATTTAAGCATAAATGTAACAAGCATTTAAATTACAAAATACTCAATTAGATATACATTCACATTGAGCTATTTTACATAGAGCTTCATAAAGATAATCAGGTTTTTTACAAACAAATAAGAGTATTGTTTTGGTAACCCCTATTTTTTTAGCTACTTTTTCACACATTTCAGAAGCTTCTTTACTCATGCGCCAATCTAAAAATAAAAATGCTTCAAAAACTTCTTTTTCTCTTTTAAAAGTTTCTTTTTCTGAATATTTATCAACTCGTAGTTTTTCAGGTTTGATTTGTTGCACTTGTTTTACAAATTTGTCAAATTCTTCTTGAGTCATTTCTTCTTGAAACAATTCTTTAAGATGATAATCTTCCAAACATCTTCCAAACAACCACTTTCATTCTTAAAAAAATCTTTAGCATTCAAATAAGTGACTCTTGTAAAATCGGGAAGAACATGGCTGTAACGAAAAACGTTGTTGTCAGGATCAATATCTTCAATAAGACCAAAGCTTCCATCTTTGTTTTTAACAATTTCAAATTCACAAACCACAACCATTTATTTATTATGTAACCTAAAAATTACAAAAAAATAATTACAAAAAATAAATACAAAAGATTTATAATAAAGTATAATTTTCAAACATTTCAAGCACAGTTTTTTTAATATTTTCTTCACGAATATAATGTTGCACAAAATCATATATTGTTTTGCAAGAATCACAAGGACTAAAGCCAGTACAA
This sequence comes from Hydra vulgaris, assembly GCF_038396675.1. Taxonomy (NCBI): domain Eukaryota; kingdom Metazoa; phylum Cnidaria; class Hydrozoa; order Anthoathecata; family Hydridae; genus Hydra; species Hydra vulgaris. Next base: position 10,899,411 of record NC_088922.1, read on the forward strand.
GTTTCTTTTGAACAAGATTCTGTTTGATCCAATAACCTCCTTATCGTTTGAGTTTGATCATGAATAACAGCTGTTGATAATAAAAGTTGAGTGATGAGATGTTCAACATGAAATTTAAAATTTGACATTTTTTATTATGTAACCTAAAAAAATACAAAAAAATAATTATAAAAAATAATTAATTTAAAAAAATACAATAAAAATTAATTTGAATGGTCATTTAAATTTCTCAAACAATTTTCTTTGGTTTCATTCATCGCGTAAACAATTTTCTTTGGTTTGTTCATTACATAATCAATTTTAACTTTTTGAGATTTTGCACATAGTTGTATATAACGTGATGAGGTTTCAACAGGTGTCATTAAACTATTAGTTGGTCGAACTGTTAAATTTGGAATTTTTTATTATGTAATCTAAAGAAATTATAATAAAAATTATAGAAAAATTACAAAAAAAAAATTTAATCAAAAAAGGTACTCAAATATTCCATTGTTTTTAAAAATGAACGTTGTAATTCTTCTCGAATAGGAATTATTTTTTCAGTCTTGTTGACAAAAGAAAAATTATTCATTATGTCTTTGCGAAATTCGGGGACATTTTTTCAATATACTCAAACATAGCCACATCTCTTTCTTTTTGTTTTTCTTTATCTTCTTGTACTTCTGTTTTAAGCCATTCAATATTTTTTTGATTTGTCGTAAATAATTTGTACATGGCTTGCATATACAGTTGCAAAGTTCTTAATCTGTTTATAAAACCATCTTTTTCAGCATCTTTTCGTATTAATTTGTTCAATTCATCAACTGCTTCATTTAAAATGTTGTCGTGAAAATTTTTAACAACATCTTTAAAGTTTTCACCATATTTAACAAAACATTTTACTATTTTATATTCAACAGCAATATCTGCATTAAGTTTATCCAACTTTCTGTATTTATGAGAGATATATTTTCCACATTTATAATCTCGAAAGAAATCCATATTTTTTATTAGTTTACCTAAAAAAATACAAAGTTTTTAAAGTACAAAAAAAATTAAAAAAAAATAGGTTACTCGATAAAAATATTTACAAGAGTAATCATTAAACAATTTTTAATTGTTTTTTTAACATTAATCTTTCTTCGTGCTTTGAAATATAATGAAAATTTTTCATGTCCACGTTTAATTTCATATAAGAAAACAAGGCTTCATCTCTTCTTGCAAATTCTTCCTTTTCTTTTGTTACAATAAATTCGTCTTCTTCAATTGCAGCATTGCAAATGACAATCATGAAATTGACCAACTCTATTAAAAAATGACTTATATTGAAATATTTTTTGATTTGCTCGTTATTTTTATTTATAATTTCTGTTATTTTTTCAAGTTCCCCCACTATTCCATTTTGATGATCATCATTGGTTAAAAATTCTTTAACGATCGCAAAGTGAAAGTAAAAAACAGGTGATAATTCTTTTAAAAACTTCCACAATTTATGTTCAGAATGATGTAGTTTGTAATATTTGGTAATCCATTCCATGCGATCATCAGACCATTTTTCATTATCCATGTTTTTCTTATTAGTTAATCTAAAAAAAATTATACAGTTAAATGATTAAATTGATATAATAAATTTTGATTACATTCAATATGATTATTAATAAAAGTTATTAATTCTAAAAAAGTGTTTTCAATAAATTTTACATTTGTTATATAACTTTCTACACTATAATCCTCATCTATTATTACAATTGATGATAACATGTTTTTTACAAATTGACATTGTTGATAAATACTTTCAAAAACAATCAAATATAAATTTGATGAAATAGTTTGGTGATTGTTCCAAATGTTCGATAAAATTTCATTTTCATTCCAATCATATTATCAAGTGCTTCACTAAATAAAATAGCTTGACAGTTTCCTACAAACGCTGATATGATTTCTAAACGAGTATGTTGTTCAGAATCTAATTTTTCAATGTCATACCAAGCGCTCCAAAGAACGTATTGTTTATCTTCTCTCATTTTTTTAATTAGTTATCTAAAAAAATAAAGAAATTATACAGATAAATGTTTAAATTCATAATTTAAATCGTGATTACATTCGATATACTTATAACTAAAAGTTAACAATTCTGAAAAAATTTCTGCAATGGTTTTTAAACTCGTTATATAATTATATATACAACTATTCTTTTCCATTTCGTTCATATCCTCAATCACAATATCTTCTATATTTTCCATAAGTAATTTTTCTCTATCACCACAATCAAGTTTAATTTTAGAAAAAATATCCAAATAGCAATCTAGTTTATTTAAAGACATGACTTGAATTGATTGCATAAAAGAACTTTTCATATCATTAATATCTTCCATTACATGAGTAAACGAATCCATATGACGGTTGCCAACAAAACCCATAATGTTTGATAAACGTTCATATTGTTCTTCATCATGTTGTAAAATAGTATTCCAAGCAAAGATTGTAGGCCAATCCATTTTTTTATTAGTTTTTCTAAAAAAAAAATTTACAAAAAACATTTAAAAAAATTACTTTATTTTACATTTGATATACAAATTATTTTCAATTAAATATTCGTTAATGTCTGCTGTTTTTATAAAATTACAATATCCATATCCAACATTTTCTTGATCTTTGACTGGACGTTGAAAAGACATTATTTTCAGTCGAAAAACTTTTTTTTATTTGTTTACCGTGAGGACCACATATTTTAAAAGTAATAATACGATTGATAAAAGGCCATTTTAATACTGCATCATAAGGTGTCGATCGCATCATTATATATAAACCAATTTCTTCTTCTTCATGTTTATCGCATTTCGTATGGGTAGTCAATTTCATTAAAAATTGATAATTTTTATAATAAAAAGGAACACTATAATAAGCCTTGCTTTCATCTTTTAACTGCTCTTTAAAATTTTCAAAAATCCATATTTTGCTGCCATGACCATTATTATGATGCATTTCTTCCAACATGGATATTCGAAAATCTAAATTTTTTATTTTGTCAACACATAATCCATTGAATAAAAAATTCGGATTGTCGGTTAAAATAAATGAAGCCATAATTTTTACTAATCTAAAAAAAAACAAAAAAAAATTTACAAAATATTACAAAAATATTTTATAATAAAAATTTTATTTTCCAGTAGAACCAAAACCACCCTTTCTTTCTACATCTTTAATCATTGTCATTTTTACTCTACGACAATAACACCCATCGAACTCTATTATGTTTTTGACAGCTTTAAACATTTTTACAAATCGCATTTGAGCAATAGCATCTCCACGTTTAATCACATAATTTTCTTCAGAATGATTCATCAATAAGACTTTAATTTCCTCTTTATAATCGGCGTCTATTATTCCTGGAGCATTCAACACTACCACACCATATTTGTAAGCTATACCTGATTTTGAATATACCTGTCCTGCTATATTTGAATCCATTTCATTGATATACGCTCCAGTACTTACTAAAACACGTTGATGTGGTTGAAGTATAACATCCTTTGAGCTTCTCAAATCAAAACAAGCACTGCCTTTTGTTTCATAAAAAGACCATTCATGAATATCTGTAATTTCGAGTGATTTAAACTCTTTATTTTCCATTTTATCTCGCTGTCTTGTCCAGAAGATGATTTGAACAAGTTTTTTTTTCGCTCTTTTTATATAAAATAGTAGTCATAACAACATAATCTCTATCATTAAAACAGAATTAAAAGTATAAAGTACAAAGTTTAAAGTACATCACACCACATTGAACTTTAGACTCTTGATTAAGGATTAACATTTTTTAAAAAACTTGTTTAGTACTTGTTTTTTTAATCTCTCTTTTCAACTCAAACAGTATAAAAAGAGTTCATTTTCATTTAAAAGTTCATTCGCAACACAACGAACAACAAAAAATGGCAGAGCTTGAAACTGTTTACTGCAATGATAATACCTATGTTAAATTTGCAGATCTAGCAGCTGCTACTTTGTGGCTAATTGAATTTAAAGAAGAAAAAAATGTGAAAGAAAAACAATATTCTACTGTCCCACTCAAACCGTTGGCACAATTTAATTATTTCAAAAAGGAATTGATTTACAAACCAAAAAATGAAGGGTGTGAAATCTTATTACCATGGAGATATAGAGAAATGTGTGATCTCAACAAAACAAATTATTTGTTTAGATTGAGCTGAAATTAAGTAAAGACGACAACACATTTAAATTGCCCAAAGGTGAAGTAACTAATAATGTGGTTTTTATATTTAATCATAACAAAATGACCAAAAAAGTATTGCAAACTTTAATGGCGAGTATGCAAGAAGCACAAAACAAAGCCTATATGACAGTGGCTTACCCTAAAACTCGCATAATAAAAACCGTTGAGTTTAACAACTTTGATATATGATTAGCAAAAGAAGAAGACGAAATTCATGCTACAGAATACGCAAGACAGATGGCTATAGAACCGTCTTTTCACAATTCGTTAATTAAAAACGGTGTTTCACGAAATTTGAATCAAAATTTGAAAAGAGCTTGTGTCGAGCTTGCTGAAATCGAAATAAAAAAAACCAAAGTCGAACCAGAAGTACCAGAAGAAGACGAAGAATAGTTTTTTTTTTTAAGAAAATTTTTGTAATTTTTGAATTAAAAAACCTGTTTTAATATTAAAAAACTTGTTTTTTCTGATCTCTATTTTCCTATATAAAGGGTGAAAAAAAATAAATGCTAGTTCATTTGTGAAAGAGAAAATGACTAGCAAACAACTCGACGAAAGTCTCATCAAGGCTGTTCAACTTTTTTATCCAGATAATGAATTACATCCTATGTTGTTTGAATTTCACCATTTAAATAACACGTATGAAGAATGGCAAGACATTATCTTTACGTATTTAAAAAATTTTAACTTGGAATTAAACTTGGAAGAAGAAAAATACAAGGATCTATATTATATCTTTATAGCTAAAGACTATGAAAATAGACTTCATTTGTTTGAAAAACCTTCACGTCGTTATATGAATTTTGCAGAACAATCGCCATCATGGAGAACGAGCATGCTAGAAGTATGTCGCATGATAAACGATGATTTTTTAAATGTAACCAAAACAACAGTAGAAAAACAACACGAAGAATTAAAAAAACAACTAGAAGATTTTGTTAAAGTATATAAACTTTATTACAAATCAAAAAACATGGAAAAGCAAACTTCGTGGAAAAGCAAAATTAAACCAACTTTAAAGTATTATTTTTTGTTTCCTTATCTATCTAACAAATGGGAGTATGATAACTTGAAGAAAAATTGTAAACTATTAAATTACGTTTATCTAGCTTGCATGGACCAACCGCCTTGCTTTTCGTTTGACGATAAAGTTTTTCATAATGGCTGTTACACCCTATACACACCAGTTCCTATTTATGAATATTTTATACAAAAAAAAGTACATCAAGAAGGAGATAAAGTGTACATTTACAAAGCCTTTGAACGTTGCAATTTTCACGAAAAAAGTTTAATAGAATTGTTTCCCACAGCTCAATGGATTTTTTTCTTTAAAAGAAATTTTAACATTTCAAAGATTTTATACAGAAAAGAGGACGAAGTTTATAATTATGAAAACGACAAAATAGTATCGAAACAACCTATTCATACAAACATTCATTACACCAAACATTATGTGACTGCGGAAGAAGGATTATAAACAAGACAATTTTTTTTTATTTTTTTTTTTTTTCATTTCAAAAAGTTGATATACAAGTTTATTAATACGAAATATATTGTCAAAACATTCACAAGTCTCTTTTTTTAATATGTAAATACATTTAATGTTATCTTTTAAAAATTTAATAAAACTAAAGAATTCATGATCATAAAACTCTGTGTATCGTTGAACGTCACCATTTTTTGTAAATCCGTTTACAAAAACTTCCAAATACAATGAAAACATCAATGTTTCATATCGAGGTGATGTAAACAATTTGTTTTATCTTTAACATTTGAAAAATGTTCCAAGCATTCATCTTCGTTGTTGACATAATGAGGCAAGAGAGAAATTTTTGGAAAGAACAACTGATTTAAATCGAACGAGACTATTTTAACTTCATTTATCGCGTTTAATTCATCTTTTTCCATACAACCACCTTTATAAAATACAAAGTTTCGTTCGTATTTTGAAAATTTTTCTTTTAAATAATTGATCACAGATGCACAAAATATAATTTCGCTTGTATATTTAAAGCTAGGATAATATTCTAAACCGTGTATATTATTTCGACAATAAAAAAATACTTTTCTGTATTTTTCATCTAATTTGTGAAAATTAACACACGGAATAACTTGAGTGTGAAAAAATTTTTTATCACCGATGGATCGCAAACATAATTCTCTGACACAATTTTTTCCCCATTGATGATGATCAGTGTTGGTAATAAATTCCAAATCTAACAACCACAACTAGAAAAAAAAATGCTTTTTTAATAAAAAAAGAAGCCTAATCTTTTAATAAAATGAATAAAAAAGTATAAAAAATCAAAATTTTTAAAAATATTTTTTTTACATTTTTTAATTAAAAAATGAATCGCGTTGATAGCATCATTAAAAAAATTCACAACAATTGCGCAGTGTGCGCGCTTGATGAAGTATCTAAAAGATATAAACATTACGAACACAAGTCTGGAAATTCTTCACCTTCATCTGATTACGTAGAAGAAGAACATTATACACATAAAAATTCATTTGAATTTTTACAAAATGTAGTCAAATCTAAAAGGATAACATTAAATTCTTACAGTATTGAAAAATGTTTTAAAAACAGTGAATTTAATAATTTACTCGAAAATCCTCAACTTTGTTCTATTCTTCTCAACTACTTTGATGATTTGAAAGAAACATATGGTGAACATTATGTAATAGAACTCTATAAAACCAAACTCACTCTTTTGCTGCTAGAAAGAAAAATCAAACCACCTATGGTTCTAACAGAAGGCGATCAAACTGACGGTTTTGTGGATACGTTTACTTCAAAAGTAATACCTACCGTCTCTTCTTTGATAGAAAAACTAGATGGTGCTTTAAAAAAGAAATCAGTTAAAAGAAACATTGAAGGAATTATAAAGGAAGGAACCGGCGATAAAAAAACTTTATTTGTTAATATATTACACGCTGTTGTAACACTATTTATTGCAAGTTTTTTTAATTTAGAAAAAGAAGAATAAAAAAAATGGCTACTGATGATTCTTTGTCTCGTTTTTTTAAAAATTCAGAATTTAAAAATTATTTTATAGGAATATATGCTTTTGACGAACTAAGTCAAACAAAAACTCATATTCATATTATTCAACAAATGAAAAAAAATGGCTCCTTTATCATTTACAACAATGAAACTACAAAAGAAGCAGGTCAAACATTGGAGAGTGTTGATGAAAATAGACAAGGGTCATTTTTTTTGTTTTGATAGTTTAGGTGAAAAAATGTGTATTGCAACAAATTCCAAAACATTTAAGATTTAATAAATATTTGTTTGAAGCAGTAGAAGAAGTCAATAGCAATATACAAATCAACACGATTAACATTAACTACAATGAAATTGAAATTAATTCTTATATACGACAATCCAATCATTTTCCTACAGAATGGACAGCAGAAAATCGTGAATTTTATTGGCTTACCAAATTTATTTTAAAATATAGCGAAATCACTGGCAATTAAAATGTATTTTTTTTCATACAATAAATTTCCTTTTCAATGGAATGATAGTAGTTTATGTGGTGCATTTGCCGCTTATTTTGTAGCTCTAGTCTTTCGCAGCGAAAATGTATTATATACAGATCAAATATATTTACCTTCGTTGTGCAGACTGTTAAACCATTATTTTTATGAAGTAACAACGCTTCATGCCTCTTCACTAGTGCAGATAAATCTTTATTCATTTTTTCAATTTATTAAACACGAACTCTTTCCACACCTTGATAACACTGCTAAACAACTGTTTGAAAAAGACATGCAGTTGCATTTTTATATGAAAAAACAGGAAAATCTGGAACGTGATCTATTGTCTATAAAAACAAAACAAATTCCTTTGCATTATGATATTTATGAAAAACAAATATTGGCTCAAAATGCTCTTAAAAGATTTTTAAAAGATGCAGGATTCTTAAGAACAAATTATGAAGCTACGTGGGATAAGTTATCCCTATTGGATATTCAAGCTATTCCATCTGTGATGAACGAGGAAAATATTTATTACATGATTCAAAATGAAATGGATAGAATTTATGCAAACAATTATACACGATTAAAGACTGCCAATCAATTTTTAGATGAACCTATTGATGATGTCATGACTAAAAAAGAAATAAAAAGGCAGATTGCTCTGAATTTAATATAAACAGAATCATGAAGAGAACAGCACACACATTACTAGAAAAAATTGTCGAAGAAAAATGCGCTACGTGTAATGGTTATGGTGAACTCTATTTCCTCGTGTTAAGAGAAAAAAAAAATGACACTTTATTAAAAAATTGCACGATTCACTTATTAAATAAAGAAGTATGGATATTTAACACCATTACTAAAAGAGCGGGCAAAATACATCTTCACAAGACGTGTTGCTTGTCTTGTAAGGGGTCGTCCATAAAGTACGTTCGCTCATAGGAGGGAGGGGGGTTCTTCAAAAAGCGTACGAAAGCGTATGGGAGGGGGGGGAGGGTTCAATTTAAAGTACGTACTTCAATTTTCTAATTTATCACAATTAACCAGCTAATCAATAGAAAAGTTACATTCTGACTAAAGATTCTAGTTTGCCAACATAAAAAGATGTATGGTATATGAAGTAGAGGGTATAGTTTTCCTCTATGCACACACATGTATGGGCGCCCTCATAATTTTTTGATGTTCCAGATAGGACACTTTCACACATCGTGCAAACTTAAGTTTGTTAATATGCCAAATGAGGAGGCCTTGCAAAATATCGGGATGGCGGAGGCCTGTGAACAAAAAGCCTTAAAACGCTTACCCTCCCGACCCCCAAAATGAGAGGGGTGTAAATTTTGCATGGTTATAACTTTTAGATTTGGAAAAAAATTTGAATGGCCTCCGCCATCCAAATTTTTTGCAAGGCCACCTCATTTGGCATATTAACAAACTTAAGTTTGCACGTTGTGTGAAAGTGTTCTATCATCAAAAATCAAAACATCAAAAAATCCTGAGGGGCCCATGCACACATGCCCGCCCTTATATACTGGTCCTGAGTAAGACCTGAGGGCAGTGGTTGATGGGACGGAGTCACCCCAAAAAAAACGTGTCAATGGCGTCTCAAAGACCGCTAGGTTTTGCTAAAATAAAAAGCTTCTTAAAATAGCAAAAGGGCACAAAATTTGCTGTTGCTCCATCCCACTGGGTTTTACCCTTTGTTTTCAATATTACTGATCTCACCTTAGACTCGTTTTTTACTTACTAAAGAGGGGTGCCTGAAAAAAACGTCCACCTTAAGTATAGTTTATTTACATTTGATTCGTTAAAAAAACAAAAAAAGTTTTCCTAGATTTCACCGAGAATCGAACATGGATCTCCGTCGACTATTGCCGCCACATAAACCTTTCGCCCAAATACACACTTACATTAGTAAATTTTAAATTTATTTAAATTATTATTTGCATTTATACTTAAAGACGTTTTTAAAATGCGTAAGCAAAAAGCTTTGGGGTAGTATAAAGTATCTAAGGTACCCTCCGTCTTTTTTTTTTTTAAACTTTTTAATTAAGAAAAAAAAAAAAGGAGGGATGGTGGGGATATTTGAGGGGGGGGGTATTTGAGAAACGTACGTACTTTTAAGGGGGGGTGGGGACATAAAAGTACGCATGGCAACAGGGGAGAGGGGGGTCAAATTTCAAAATTTTTGGCGTACGTACTTTATGGACGACCCCTAAAGGAAAAATAACATTGACTATCAACGATACAAAAAGAAAAAAGAAGAAGAAAAACAAAACAAATTTTTATTTGTACATATATATTCATTAAATGAATTAATATAATATTTTTTTACAACTGTTTTTTTAATATACTTCAAACACTTTATCCGGAGGCATATAAGGGTTGGCAGGTTTTGTAACAACAGGAACAGGAGCCGTTTTTGTTTTTTTGCCTTTCCACGCTTTTTTTATACCGTATAATAGCGAACCCACTTGTAATGCGTTGGTTACATTTTTAGGAGTTATAAAATCAGCCAATCCTCTTCCTCTTCTACGTATCCTTTTTTTATTACTTTTACGTGTCTTTGATCTAAAATTTCGTCTTTTTCGCTTAAAAGCCATTTTTGTTGACAACGGCAAACATACATTAAAAAATGTTTCAAAGGAATTTCAAAAGTATGTTCGTGTCTTTCTTCATATATAAACACAATAATGAGTTCATCATTGGAACGTGTTACTTTAATAATTGTTCCCCATTTTAAACGATGTATCAATGAAAAATCACCCTTTGCTTTACTATTTGTTTTAAATAGTGAAATATAAAAATCTTGTAATTTCGGAAACGGATAACACAACTCTAGATAATCTTTAAAATGCTTCATTTTTTATGTCTACTTCTTCGAATAGCCAAACGTTAAATGACTCTTTAACAACATCAACAAAGTCTTCAAAACCCATTTCAAATTCGTGTTTGTTTTCACCAACAATATAGGCTTTATTATTAACACGAGTTACTTTGATTTGTTTACTTCCATCCAAACAAAAAAATAATTTAAAATTACCCTGGACTTGTTTTAAACTATCATCCGTTGTAAAGAAAGAAGTTTCTAAATTATTATTCGTTTTATAAAATTCGTTTAAACAAGTTTTAAACTCCATTTTTTTTGTTTATTTAAAATGAATTTTTTTTCTTCAAATGAAATTTTCTATTTCAAAAAAAAAAAAAAATTTATAGTACTTTTTTTTAAAAAAAACAGAAAAAACACTATTAAATATTTTTTTTATCAATATATTTTTGGTATTTTATTACCTACAAAAAAACACCATCATTTATATGCGATAAACAATATAATTTATTAACAATATCTAAATCTAGTATAAAACCCCCCCCCAAAAAGTTGATATTTTTAAGTGCCCATTTTCTTTATCGCCACTGATAATTTCCACAACACCGTTTTCGTATTCATAAGTAAGGATATAATTGCCAAACGCGCTCGTATCCGTTCTTAAATTTTTGAGCTTTTGATTTTGCTTTTCCATGACTTTTATTAACCATGGATATTCTTTTAAATTTTCTTCAACATAACGACGAAATTTTTGTACAAAACATTTGTTGCAATACTTTTTTGTATGAGTTTTTCTTCTCGCATGTTTGCATACTTTTGAATTCATTTTTGTAAGTAAATGTTTTACAGAGTTGAGCTTTTTTATACATGTTTTTTTAATCCGATTAAAATATAGTTTTTAAATACACCACCAAGTACGGGTATATTTCCTAATAGGTTACCAAGGATACCTTTACCGCGTTTTCTAAGTATACGTTTTCGTCCTTTACCTATTAAAGAATGATAAGGTCTAGGATGAGCTCTCAATTTTTTATGAACAAAAATATATCTTTTAGCATTTTTATGACCTCTATGTCTTCTATGTCTCATTTTTTAATAAATATTTCTGTGTTTATCGCGATCCACTTTTGTTAAAACAAAACGATATATCGGTTTTCCTACTCGATTCATTTCGCGATTTTATTCATTATTTATATACTTGCTTTTCGTTTTTCGATAACACATCAGTGCTTTTCTACAATATTGACGCTTTATTTTTTTTAAATTTTTCTTAATTCTTCTTCGTCTTAGAGCTCTTAGTTCTGTATTATTGGGATCGGTTAACTCGTTTTCATCAAAGGAGGTCCTATCAAAAAATTCAAAAAAAGCATCCCTATGAAAAGGCCATTTTCCATCTACTGTATATTTGGGTAATTTAGATGTATATTTGGGTCTTAAATTGCTTGATTTTGAAGGTGTTGAAAATAAATTCTGTCTTACAATCATACGGGAAAAATCAATATTATCTGCAGCCATTTTTGACTCTAACTTTTTTTTTTGACTTATTTTTTACTTTAACTTTTTTTTTGACTTGCATTTTTTTATATCTTTTTTTTTACAAGAGAAAAAACATAGTGTCACCCTGACACAACCTTACTTATTCTGTCTTTACTTTGTCTTAGTAGGCCTACTTACTTATGTTTTTTCTTACTGTCTTTATTTTTTATACGGCCGTATTTTATTCTAACTTACTTACTTACTTACTTAGTCCTTACTTAACTTACTTAATCCTGCCTTAGTCCTTAGCCTGCTTACTCACACACTCGTGCGCTCACTCGTTCTCACACGCTCAGACATCACTCATCAGTTATTTCTACCTAACGCTTTAACATATAACTTCTTAGACATCACTCATCAGGTATTTCTACTCAACGCTTTAACATATAACTTTCTAGACATCACTCATCAGGTATTTCTACCCAATGCTTTAACATATAACTTCCTAGACATCACTCATCAGGTATTTCTACCCAACGCTTTAACATATAACTTCCTAGACATCACTCATCAGGTATTTCTACCTAACGCTTTAACATATAACTTTCTAGACATCACTCATCAGGTATTTCTACCCAACGCTTTAACATATAACTTTCTAAACTTTCTAAACTTTCTACTACCTTCACCTAGAGTCGAACCCACAACGGTCTAATGACATGGCGATTGAAACATAGTGCGGAGAGCGAATGTACTATGCTACGTCGACGTGATGGTTCATGGAGTTTTGAATTCATTTAAAATTTTTATTTAACACTTTACGCAGAGTTTTTTTCTTTGCAGTGTTTTTAAAAAGTTGTTTACTCCGTATTTTAATCTCTTTAATCTTGTTAATAAAAGCGGTATTAAAAGTGTCTAAATTTAACCAACTTGACACAGCATTTTCTTTTCATTACATAAAGTTGCATCACTTTAGCTATTATTTCACATTAATCTGTAGAGATTACATTTTATACATAAAAAGCGTGTTTTTTGTTAACAAAATCAAAAATGACAAAAACACGCTTTACCAAATGCTCTGTAAAAAAAACACAATATTATATGGACGACGAAGTTGTGGGAAAGGAGATAGATTTATCGGAAGATGAAGTGCTTTTAACTAGTGATGACGAACCTGAAATTATAGTCATCGAGGATGATCCCGAATTAAGTTTTCCAAATTTGAGTATTTTTGACGACGCAGATGAAATTGATTTCATAATAAAACCACCAAACAATCCACCAAATGAACCACCAAACGAACCAAATGAACCAAACGAACCAAATGAACCACCATTAGAATTTGCTGAAGATTCACTACCTCAAGAAACTCAACCACTACCTCAAGAAACTCCAACTCAACCCCAAGAAAACAATATTTTGAAAAAAAAAGTAAGTTATTTTTTTAAATTATTATTTATAAATAAAAAATTACATTTTTTAAGAATTTTTATTTTTTTTATTTTAGAAAAAAAAAACGAATACAAATACAGAAGGCAACAAATGCGAAAATTAAAATATGATATAAAGAGAGTTTTTTATTTAAATTTATAAATTTTTTTATATATAAAATACATTTCTATTTATTTCTGTTTTTTTTCGTCGTATGTTTGCTTCTTTTAATTGATGTTTAATATCGACATAGGATTCGGCAGTATGAACCCAGCGTTTTATTCTTTTACCAACTCTTCTAAGTTTACGATTTGTTTTATTATCTTTATAACGATTATTTGTTCTTCGTAAACACGATAATATTCTTTTACAATTGCTCGGTAAATACTGATTTTCAGTCTGTGTCGATGTTGAACTTTGTTTTGTACTTGTTTGTGTTTGAACTGCTTTTTTTGTTCTAGGAACTGTAGTTTTTGTAGGAGCCATATTGACAGTGTTTAATGATCTAGGAGTATATCTTGTTTTAGGCATTTATTATAAAATGTTATTTTTTTTATTAAAAACTTTATATAATATTTTTTATTACAAAAATAACATGGTGTTTATATAAAAATGAACCAACTTTAAATTCATTTTTTTAGTCTAAAAAAAATGAAATATATTTCAATAAATAATATAAAACACGAATTCGTTGAAGAAAACGAAAGTTTATTAAAAAAAACTTTTATCTTAAAAAAAGGCAAAAAAATTCCACTAGCGACAGTAAGACCTTACAACGCTGCATTAGGTATTTTTTTATTTTTTAAAAAATTTAATATTAATGTTGACTTTTATAACCATGCAATTTTTTTTCTTTTAGATAAACGGTTGGCAGTTGTCAACGAATTAATGAGTAGTCTTAGGAAAAGACAAAGACTCGAGGAGTCTACTCGTAAGTTTAATTTTTTTTTACAGCTTTTATTAAAAAAAAAAAAAATTTTTTTTTTTTAATATTTTTTTCTCTCACTTTTTTTTTTAGAAAATCGTTATCGTGAAAGCGAAATTTTATAATATTTTTTTTGTATATTTTTTTATAGAAAATAAATTTTTTTTTGTAGTCTTTTATTATATTTTTTATATACATTACTATTTTTCTATGTCATTACATTACTATTTTATATATACTAGAATAAAAAAATGATAAAAGAAATAATAAATTATACTTTAAAACAACTCCATCACGAATGGAAACATTTGGCGTTTTTATTAAAGTTTAGAAGAAATGCAATAAAAAAAGTTGATAAAAATTACATAAAAACATTTGATAAAATAAAAAACGTTTTAACCCAATATATACTAACACAACCAAACAAAAAGTTGGCAATCAAACATTTGTATTTTGTATTATCCTTATGGGAAGATGAAAAACTTTTATATAATATACAACAATGTAAATTATTTATATTGAATTATTTATATTAATTTTTTATATTTTTTAGCAAAAAAATAATGAACTATATGCAATTAAAACTAAAAATAGCAGCACATTTGCAAACACAATGGCAAACTTTAGCAGGTTATCTTGGTTATGAAAAACGAGAAATTGAATGCATACAATATGATTACCCTAACATTAACGAAAGAATGATAAGACTTTTAAACTTAATTTATCAAAGAAAAGGTAGCGAACTCGAAGCAGCTCGTGTTTTATATCAAGCTTTATGGGATTGGTCTATTGATGTTATAACATATGAAATTAATAATACACCTTTAGGTCATATAAGAGCGACTATGGAAATTGTAAAAAATTTTATAATGCAATAATTTTTTGTAATTTTTTTATTTTTTAGTAATTAATAATACACTTTTAGGTTATTTAAGAGTGACTATTGAAATTGTAAAAAATTTTATAATGCAATAATTTTTTGTAATTTTTTTTATTTTTTAGCAACCTAATATATTAAAATAATGAAACAATATATCAAAAATCAATATATCAAAAATTGTGGATGGTAAGCCTATTCACTTTTTTTTCTTTTTTATACATTTTTTATTTTTTTCTTTTAGTTATGGAGGAAATATTAATGAGGGCACTATATGCTACCACGAGTTGTTATTGTCAAAAGAAGAAGAACAAGATTTGGAAGAACTAATGGAAATGGAAGAGTTAACAGAGGAAGGTTATGAAAAATATTTAGAACAATTAGTACAAGAAATGGAAGAAGAAGAAACAGATTATATTGAAGAACTAAAATTACAAATGTTAGAAGAAGAAATGGAAAAAGAAGTGCAAGAAATAGAAAAAGAAATTCATGAGATCTTTAATGAAATGGATTCGGAACAATATATTTTGGAAGTTATTAATAAAATGGACAATTTACCCGAACTTTTATAATTTTTCACCTTCGTGATCATATCACACCATAAGACGAACAGTTGCAATAAAATAAATATGTTATAAATTTGGAAAAATACGCCGAATATAGTCACTTTCATCGTAATCGAACCTTTTTCACAAAAAACTTATTTTGTAATTTTTTTTATTTGTAAATATATCTTTTTTTTTTTTTTTTTTAGACAACTAATTAAAAAAATGAATAATAATGATGATTTTGAAAATATGTTTCCTGGATTTGGAGACGTTTTTGAAGAAACAGAAAACATGCCAATAGAAAATATAACATTCAATGATATATTCAAAGAACCAGATATTGAAGATATTGAAACAAACCTCATTTATATTTTTATTCTTTTATATGTTTTATTGAGTAATTTTATTTATTTATTAATTCTTTTTTGTTAAAAAAGACATGTATATTTTTTTTTATATATATTTTATATAAATAAATGTTTTTTTTTTTTCAGCAACTAATTAAAAAAATGGCAGACAACATATATCCTTGCTGTTTTTGTGACAAAGAATTTAGTGCAGAAGAACTTTTACATCATCAAACAGATTGTTCTACAGAACAATACTCCCACGAATGTTTTACATGTAAAAAAAAGGTACAAGATTTGTTAAACCACGAATGCGATTATGAATTTCTAGATATACAAAAAATATGTTTTTTTTGTAATACCAAAATCGATGATCAAGATTATTATGAACACTCTGTCATCTGCTTTCAATATTATAAAGAACAACAAAATCGTTATTTAAACCAAATCATTCAAGAAGAAAAGAAAAATTTAAATTATTTGAATCTTTCTATTATTCAAATCATGAATAGAATGAAGAGTCTTCAAGAAATTTCAACTAAACAAATAGTTGACTCTAAAGAAAAAGACCAAGAAATTAAAAATCTAAAAGAAGAAAATGACAAACTTCATCAAACCCTAGCAGAAATAAACAAAGAAATGGCAGAATTAAAAAGTCTCTTTTATGACAACAGTTGGTTTTAGCAAATCAACAAGATACAGAACAACTCAAACAAGAAATAACAAAGCTTTATCAAATCCTAGAAGAAAATAGCACAGAATTCTTAGCTTTAAAAAAATCCGTTCAACAACCTAAAGAAGTAAAGGTAATACAACACATCTTTAACGACACGCAAATCATCAAACATGATCAAATGAATCTCAGGCTATTATCAGATGAACCATTTTATACAGAACCAGTTTACACATCAGAAGGTTACCGTTATCGTATAAAAGTTTATACTCGAAGTACCGACATAAACAAACTAGCCATTTACTTTCAACTATTACGAGGTGACCTGGACGATGCTTTAAAAAGGCCTTTTACCAAAAATGTCAATATAACCTTGAGAGATAAAGATCAATTTTTTACTCGTACTACTACCAACAATAATTATCTTCAACTTTGAGACGATAGTTCTTTTGAAAAACCTACCACTGAATATAATGTAGCTGTTGGTTATAAGAATTTTATTTCACACAAAGAACTAAAACAATTTATTATTAACAATAATTTATTTATCACGATTACTATTCAATAATATACTTTATGTAAAAAAATGTATTTGTACTTTTGTTCTATCATTGTTATTTTTTATATATTTTTATGTACTTTATCAAACATTATTAACCATTATTTTTTTAGATTAACTAATAAAAAAATGAACACAATTGAAATATTCAGAGAAATCAGTCTGGAACTAACCATTGCCAACGTGAAATCGATTAAATTTATGCTTAAAATACCTTTTGGAATCAAAGAAACTTTAAAAAATGGTTTGGACATTATAGCATACTTTAAAGATAACACTATACAAAGCGAACAGGGTCATATTTACGAAACATTAGAAAGCAAGTTAGAATATTTACTTGTATTATGCAAAGCAATTCATCGTAATGATATTGTCACTAAATATAAAAACAAAATCCATCGACTACCTACCTATGCAGAAAGCGTTGTTAAAAATTAACCACCTGTGTATTCACCACCGAACGCAGTATATCCAAGTGCGGTCATAGAAGCTAAACAAGAAGAACTATTCTATTTTTATAATCCTGTACCAGAACCAGCTGAAGCATCAATATTATTATATATAGATAATTATCTATTATGATTATAATTATTTATTATAATTATTATAATTATCTAATATAATTATCTATTATAATATTATTATAATAGATCAATATTATTATATTCACGAAAATAATTTTATACATTATAAAAATAACATTTTATATTTATAGACAAACTAATAAAATGAAAACCTATGGATACAGCAGCAGAAAACCTAATAAAAAAAATAAGAAAACAAATAAAAGGTATATTTTTTTCTGTTTTTTTCTTTTTTTATCATTAAATTATTTATTTATTAATCTTATTTTTTTTTTTTTACAGCCATGTACTCCTACTATTTTACATTACAAAAACATTCTTTGGTACATTCAAATTCCGTAAACCAACGCTATTTTTGCATAAAAAAATGTGGCGTATGCCAAAGTTGTCATCTTCAAAAAAAATAACTTTTGTATTTTTTTTTATTTAGAAATATATATATTTTATCCCATTTTTTGTGATTTTTTTCCTTATTTTTTTCTTTTTTTTTTTTATACCACTTTATACTAACATTCTTTTTTTTAAGTTTTAAATAAAAAATGAATAATAAAAATGATGTTGAAAACTGGGAAGACGAACTTGATGCTCCAGCGTACGAATTTCAACCGCCAAATTTGAAATTAAAAAGACCACTACGCGGCCTTGACTTTGAAAAATGTCCAAAAGACGAATTGAACAATATAAACAATAAAAAAATAAATATATCTATAAATGAATATATAAAAATAAATTTTTCTATACGTAAGTTATAATCTTTTTTATTGTAATCTTTTATGTAAATATATTTTTATAAATAATTTTTTTTTTTTTAGCTAACTAATACAATGTCTGGAAATTCAAATGATGTCATAAAAATTATTATTTTGCCAACTATATCATTCTTTCGTCACGTTCGGAAAAAAACGTTACCCAAACATAACGTTTGAAAATTGGACGAAAGAACACTACCCTATTTTTAGGGAACAGAATCCATTTCATTTGTAACCTTTTTTCTATAAAATTTTTTGTCACCTGATCTTTTATTTCTGCGCGCATGCGAATGCGCGTCATTCTTTTTTTTTGAAACCGGGAAACTTTTTTTTTAATCCGTTCATCACTTTAATCGCTCGGTTCAATACTCTACTTCCTCGGACCCTTGCTTATCGTCGGTTCATCGTTTTTATTTCAACTTTTTTCCACTCGGACGGACGGTCTCTGAGGATACCACAAGAATTGTAACATTTAATATCATCACGTGAATAATTTTTTTTTTCCTAAAAAGTTCATCTATTGTGGGCGCAGGGCATTTAAAAAACGATAGTTTTACTAAAAATGCATCAATTTAGCACTTTTCTGTCCTTTTATTTAAGCCTATGGCGATGCAATCATCAAAAAACAACCAGGTATAATATAGACATTAAAACAAAACATAATTTGGGCTGCTACTCTTCATAAAATCATAAATAAAATATATAAAATGTCATCTAAAAGATACAATATATTTAAAAATCAACTTATTTACTGTGATCATAAATAATCAAAGCAAAACATCAAAAAGTTAATATTGCCTAAATTAATTTAAATAGATCTTTTTTTGATTGGTTCACGGGCATGATTTCTCGATGTGCTAATGTTGCTCTTATGAACCCATCTCTTCTATCTTTTCCAAATACCGATTGAGAAGCTCGTGTAACTTCTTGGACACATCGTTCAATAGCTTGCCCATGAACAGGAAAACAAGGTACATACATCGGAATATCATTGTATTTTAAAAGTTCATCCTTTGACAATAAACATGTAAGTAAAGGTTCGTGTACATCCAAGCTCCAATCAATTAGATCAAAAAGTGATTCAGCATTTTCATTATGTATATGATGTTTTCTACTTCTTACACTAGTGTTTCCGTATTTTAAATCTCTTAATTTTAAAATTGTTTCAACTGCAAATTGTCTTTCTGTTTTTTCTAGACTACATAACAACGTTTGAAGAACATTTTCACTATGAGCATTCCATAAAGAAGATAAAACGTAGGGCATTACAATGTCTTTAACTTTAGGTCTTTGATGACAAAGAAGTTTTAACTGCTTGAGTATATGATTAGGCCCTTCAGTCCACTTCCACTTTACTTTGATTTTAAACCAAAGTGGCGCATAAACTCCAACAATAAACTCCACCAGAAGTTGCAGACTATATGTTTCTTCAACTGAAAGTACGATTTCGGAGCACCAAAGTAAACATATTCTATTTGCAAAATTCAACCATCTTGCATGCGAATGTGGACCAATTTCTTTACTTTTAAGATTTTCCGGAAAAACCCCAGCGTTAATTGCATGGGTAATTTTATAAAGATACTTTTGATCATCTGATAGCGACTTTACAACTTCAGAGTCAAGTTCTATTATTGCATTAGGAAATTCAATTTTTACTATGCTATCTTTGACTTTGAAACTAGTTGCCTTACCTATAAGTTTTCCAATAGAACCAAAAAAATTAATTTTAGATGTAGTTTTTCCATCAAGCTGAATCATTAGATGTCGGAGAGGTAGTTCATTTGTATGAAGAGCACAAATTATCCACATTAGTTTTTTATCCAATTTATGTTCAAGGAAATGGATAACACCTCCTTTCCAACCAGTGTTTAAATTTGTTGAGTCTGCACCAATGGCAACTAAATAGTCATCATGATTCACAATCCATTCGTAAATATTATTAGCTTTATGCTATATTTATATTTAGCTTTATGCTATATTATGCTATAATTATCATATGCAGCTCAGCTGCAGTCTCTACTCTTTCTTCAGAACTGTTAGTGAAATGAAATTGGTATATTCCTCCAGGTTCAGAACAAACTGAATAATGTTCTTCTTTTTTTTTCCGATGGGTGTAATTTTCCATCTTCTTCTTCTCTCATGTACTTAGTCAAATCTTTTCGTCCATCAAAAAATATACATTGAATATTTTCATTCATCGCTACTTTTTCAGCTCTACCTCGGATTTCCTTCATTAACTTAGTCTTACTTCGTTTTATTTTGTTGTGATCAACGAAAATATCAGTATTTTTCTTTAAAAAATTTGCATCTTTTGCAGAAGCTAAAGTAGCAGTAGCTATGGCTGCTGTAGCTCTGTTAGATACCCCATACCTAATAGCTGCTTGAGAAAACCCTGGTAATATCTTAGTAATTTTTTTTCAAACTGAAGTCAAATTTTTCTGTATTATCTGCATTTTTGTTGCCAATGTCCGAATCGTCTGTTGTTTGAAATTCTACTGCTAAAGGAGAAAATAAATTATGTTAAACAATTTTAATGAAAAAAATTTATAATCAATTTATACTCAACTTTTTAATTCACAGTTTAAACAAAAATTGACAAAAATATTTTTAGTATTTTAGCATTTACTTGCATCCTCACTAAGTGTTCCAGGTATTTTAGAGTCTGATTCTTTTCTTCCTAAATATCTTGTTAACCGATGTGTCTATGATATATCAACTAATCCTATTTGTAAAGAACTTTTGTTACCAATTTTATTTCTTTGAGCTTGTAGGAAAAATAGTTCTTGAAAAGGTATCTTTGCTACTTTTGGACATATGCAAGTTACATGAGCTTTAAAAAGACAACCATTGCATCCATTTTCATTACAGCTAAAGATGTTGCACTTACATTTCGTCAAGTCAAATAACTTATCAAGCTTGTCCGTATACATATTTCTTTTTTTGTAGTTCTCAGTTTTCTAATGTCTTTTGCAACCTTCCATTCAAGGACAAGTTTATCGACTGCGTATTTTTCTGAGACCAACGGGATTGTAGAATTTGCTGACATCCAAATACTTTTTATTTTAATAAATATTTATATACACATACATCTTGTATTCAAATGTGTAACTGATCTATCACGCAACAAAATTCCATACCGTAAACTATCTCTCAGCGTAGGCAGCTCTGATAAACAAAGTACGAGTCCATTACCCAATAGCTCATGCAATTTAGGGCACTTTAACATTGTTTGAGTTCGAGTAGATTTAGCCATTTATAGCAATGAAATTGATGTTATGTTTGTTAAGAAATATTGGTACTTTTTGTAGTAGGTAAAAAAACGACCTTTATAAATATGTTATAAATTTGTTAATTACATTTTTATTACAATATTTAGGATGCCAAGGTGATCATAAATAAATAAAACTCGTTTAAACCGCAAATCGTCAGGAAACTATTATCTTAGTAATTATCCCACAAATAAGGTATTGGAACTTTATAAAAATAAAAAATCCTACACCATTTCCTGTATTTAAATAATTTTAATGGTTTTTAATAATAATGGAAGGGAGGATATAAGTCCAAAGCCCACAAAGTTTGATGAGTATGTTTCATGATTCACCTCATTTTATACTAGTAGCATTACGCACATTGAAAATAACAACAACAAGTTTTTTTAACAAAATAACAACATCATAACAAAATAACAACAACAAGTTTTTTTAAAGTTTTTCGTAAAACTGTCGTTTTTTAAACGCCCTGCGCCTACAATAAATGAACTTTTTAGGAAAAAAAAAATTATTCACGTCTTTTCTAATATCCTAACACATAAAAAAAATTTTACGCGCGCTCCCATTTCTAAAATTTATAAGTAGATATTTTTTGTAAAATCCATAATGATAGCCAACTTTTCTTACGTCTATCGTGTTTGTATAGCATTAAGAAAAGTAGCACCGAATATATATATAATTTTTTATGTCTATATTATGTCTTATTGTTTTTTAATAATTGCCTTTCCTTTGGCTAATATAAAAAAGGCCGAAAAATGCCAATATAATAAGATTTTTGTAAAACTGACATTTTTCAAACGCCCTGCGCCCACACTAGATGAACTTTTTAAGAAAAAAAAAATTATTCACGTCTCTTCTAATACCCTAATACATAAAAAAAATGTTGCGCGCACTCCCATTTCTAAAATTTTAAAAGTACGACCCACCCTAATCTGCATAGAGCTTGGCTACATTTTGTAACATAAATTTTTACGTACTTCTTTTTTGTTAAACTTAGATCGCATTATTGTTTTTTGACTTTTTTTTAAATCTGGGAAAAAAAATTCGTAATGTAGCCAGCAGAGCATCAAAGGCTTTTTGGGTGATGTTAAAAGAATGTCACCAAAATGCCATTTCTGCTTCAAGTTTGTCTGTTTCTAAAGACTGTGTGTGTTCATCAGAATCACTGCCTAACATGTTTTTAAACTCTTGGCATTTATCACCATCAGAAATATGGTCATTAAAATTTTCAAAATATATATCAGTAAAAATTTGTCTTGAGTTTTTCTTTTTTTAGTCCAATAACTCAATGTAACAATCTTTAAAATCAATATTCAGTCGCGAGCAGTGAATTGTATATTGCAGTAATTTTGGTTACTTTTTATCTTTTTGTCTCGCAATTCAATGGTTACATATTCTGTATTTTTTATTTCATAACTAATCTATTACTTAAAGGAGAAAAACAAATTGTATTAACAAACGAGTGCACTATATAGCCACCTAAAACATCACGCAAGACAGAAATACAATTAGTCATGGAGTCAATCAGTTTCCTCCTGTAACTTGCATCTCCCATGACACTCCAAAATTTCTTCAAATGCAGCGAAGAATTAATCAGAATAAGCTCATATTCTCTCTTGAGAATCTGCTCCATATGGCCCTACACATTCTCGATTAGGGTCATATCTGGGCTTGTGCTAGGCAAAGGAAGACGCCTACAGCATGGTGCTCCAGATTTTTCTTTTGTTGCTCTTGATGCATGCGCAGGAGCATTGTCCTGCTGAAAAAGACCACCATTGATTAGTAATGTAGGTAGATATGGTTGAAGGACATCTTGTAGTAGGTGAATATAGTGCTTAGAATTCAATGTGCCACTTTGTACTCTGTACAGAGGTGTGTAATCATGCACTGTGAAGACTCCCCAGATCATGCAATTTCTCCGATTTCAGTATTCATGAAATACCTCACACTTGTCATCATACCGTTCACCAATATGACGACGCGCATACTAAACACTACTACTACTTAGGAAAAAGCTATTCTCATCACTGAATGTAATTTTGGTCAAATCTTCAAATGGCCAGTGCAAGTGATCCTGTGCTCATTGACATCGTACAGTTCTTAATCTTTCATTCAGTATGGGTTTCTTTGCTGGTTCATGAGCCTTTAATCCATTTCCACATAATCTGTGTCTAACAGTATGCACAGATATATCAAAAAATGTGCTGGGTTTGATTAGCTGTGGTAAATCTATCTGCATGAGCAAGTCTTACCATATGCCGTTCATCTCGTTCAGTAGTTTTTTTTCTTGCTGTCACAGTTTAATCTTTTTCTTTCATTGGGGTCATTATCGCGCAATCGTTGACAACATTTTGCTACGGTGTTCCTTGATACATTTAACTTATCAGCGATGTCTTGAAATAAATACCGTAAAATCTTGATTATAATACGTATGCTTGACTCGTGTATAATACGCATGCTTGATTTTGCGCGAAATTTCTACGAAAAATTAAAACTCGACTATAATACATACGCACCTATTACTTATCAATATGTTATTTAAAAATCGTTAAAATAATTTGAATCCAATAAGTTTCTTAAAATTCTAAATAATTATTTGAAATCAGAAAAATTACTCAGCAAACCGAAACTTAACGCAGAAATTAAATATTCATTGTAAAAATGAGCTTTTTTCTAAAAAAAAATTTTTTTTTTGAACATTGCCTATAATTTACAGTTTAAGTAAATTTAATGCATATTATTTTTTTTAAAAATAAATTACTAAAAAATTTTAAATTTCAAAATGCCCCACGGGCGTGTTTTTTTTTAAGTATGAATTATTATTTTACGTGATCCTGTCCCCATTTTATAATTTAAGCTAGTGCTTTTGTGAAAAAATATTTAAAATTATTGCTTTTTTATCCCAGCTTTTAAGTTTAAGTAAATATTAACCCTTTAAAAGAATGAGAAAAATGTTTTTGATGCACAACTCTGTCATATACTCGCCTTCATTGTAAATATTTTCGTTAAAATTTTTATATTGCGCTTTTTTCTCATTTAAGAAGTTTTATAAAAAAAGTTTTAGATGACTGGGTAATTATTTGGATTTTTGGTAAAATTTAAGGTAGCTAAAAAAAACTTTTTAATTTAAAATTTTTTTGGTAAACAAAGTATTCTTTTTGGAAATCGGAAAAATTCCTAGGTTATAAAATCCGTGATTATTTAAAATTTGCGCAATTATTTATTAACATTAATAAACTTTTTACAAACAAAAAAAAACATTAGAAAAAAAACTTAAATGTTTAATTCAAAGCCAAAAACTACTGTCAAATTACCATTTTTATTCACTTTCTCTAGAATACAGCTCATTTATTGTTTTTGCGTCCATGTCATAACTATTAGTGCCGTCGTAATACATATCTTCACCATTACCCTCATCTGATGACACCTGATCATCATCCTATAATATGTCGTCCTCGCTGCCGTTCAATTTATTTGAAATGCAACATTTGAGAAATTCTTATTTAATAATAGAGGGATCTATTTCACTCCACGTCATAAGTACCCATTCTGCAACCTCCAAGAGAGTTGGTTGACGCATATGGGCACCTGCAGTATATGTGTGATTGGTGCCACTTAACCATTCATTCCATTTACGACGAAGAGCTTCCTTCATCGGCTTGTTGACAGAAACGTCTAAAGGTTGAAGAATACGGGTCATTCCACCTGGAATAATAACCAGATCCGACTTTATTTGTCGCATTTTGTTCTGGACAGGAGGCATTCGATGACACCTAAATGAATCGAGCACCAACATGGAAGGCGGCTTACTTGCACCACCCGGACGATGCCCCCAAACGCATCTTAACCAATCAATGGTCAGTGCTTCATCCATCAAACCCTTTGCATGGACACGGATATGTACACTTTTCAGAAACTGCAATTTTGGAAGAGTCTTTCTTTTAAAAACAATGTACGGCGATAACTTGCCTCCATCAGCAGTACATGCCAGCATCACAGTGAAATAAGACTTCTCATCCCCAGTTGTTCTAATTGAAACTGTCTTCTTGCCCTTCAGGTCTACAGTCCTGTTGTAAGGCATATCGAAGGTCAGGGGTGTTTGATCTGCATTTCCAATTTGTGAAAAATCATAGTTATGTTTCTTTCTCAATTCTATCACGAACTTTTGGACCACAAGAAGTTTTTCTTCTTGATCGTCTGGAATATGCTGCGCGATGGTGGTTCTTCTACGAATAGAAAGCCCATTTCGTTTTATGAAACAAACTGCCCATCCGTATGAAGCTTTTAACTGTGTTGCGTTGGCACAAGATTTTTTGACTTCTAGAGCTTTCAGTCTGATTTTAATGCGCGAAACTCCGATACCTTGCTGTCTCTTATCTACTACCCACTCCATTACAGCCTTTTCCAGTTCTGGAAAACTATGTCGTAATCCCCGATTCGCTTTTTTCTTCCTGGGCATAATTTGTAGAGCTTCTTTTTTTTTTGCCACAATCGAACATTTGCTTCGTTTATGGAAAAGTGACGACTTGCTACTCGATTTCCGTGAGACTCAGCATATTTAAATATTGATAATTTTTCTGCTGCTTTATAGGACCGTCTTGAAGACATTTTTACGGAAATAAATAAAATAAAATAATAAATTTTTGTACTTGCAACAACTATCACTTATTAGATGAACAAGTGTGCGATACGTACAGTGAGTTCGGTTTGGTAACCTTTCTTTGAACATGCGGATGAATTACGGGGTAAAGATGTGGGCAGCTGTGCTATACGTTTGCTCAGTGTTTAAAAACAACTATTTTTTTGATCTCGACTATAATACGCACCCACATTTTTTCGGAATAAAATGTGAAAAAAATTGCGTATTATAATAATAAAGTGCGTATTATAATATCTCTTTAAAAATGCGGGTGAATTATGGAGTAAAGATGTGAGGAGCTGTGCTATGCGTTTGTTCAGTGTTTAAAACCAACTATTTTATTAATCTCTAGTATAGTACGCACCCACATTTTTTCGCAATAAAATGTAAAAAAAAGTGCGTATTATAATCAAGATTTTACGGTACATCCACGAAAAAATTCAGATAAATCCACGCCTCTTTGTTTTTCACCGTCAGCGTTTATTTTACACCAAAGGGTTAATTGAAATACTGAAAAGAATAAATAAACAGTTATAAGTCATGATCATAACAAAATTACTGCAATATATTTCAAATAATAATACAAATTATTAATACTTATTTAAATTCTGGTATAAAGAAATTTACTGTTGTGTACAATTCACTACTCGTGACTCTCTCTCTCTCTCTCTCTCTCTCTCTCTCTCTCTCTCTCTCTATATATATATATATATATATATATATATATATATATATATATATATATATATATATATATATAGACACACACACACACACACACACACACACACACACACACACACACACACACATATGAGGGGTTTGACTTTTTCACAACTATACTTGGGTATAGTGTCAAAATATGACATTCTACATTAGATTACCGATTTTGAAAGTTCTATTGACTCAGGTTACGAAAACGTACCCTGTAATTAGAAAAATGTGTTTTTATTTGAGAAGTATATAAAAATCGACATATTAGCAGATACATAACAATTTATTATGACAGAATAACTTTCAGTTGAAAAGATACAATTTAAAAGTTGTTTTGCAGAATAAATCTGTAGTTTATTTTGTCTATATCTCTGGCATGAATTTCTTGCATAACTTTTATGGTTCAACCAATTCGACCATTAGTATCCACTTGTAAGAAATGAAATGCTTTGTCTTCGTTGCTAAGCCAGTTTCCATTTACTTTAGTTATATCAAATAAATAGTCCCACTTTTCTTCAAGACATTGTTTAGATTTTTGAACTGAATAAATTAGATTTTTGAATTGAATTTGTTAATGAGAACATCCACTTTTTTTGTTAGAGACCTTTCATTTATTTTTGGTAAACTAATCTTGAGCCATAAATCAGATAATTCGGCGCAAACTCTTTTACATCTCGAAAATATTGACTTCTTTAAATTCTATAAGCAAATAAACCGACCATTAACAGAATAAGCTTTTGGCATTATATTTAAATTATCAAGTGGCTCTAAAACTTTGGATATGTGAGATCTTGTTAATTTTGATTTCTCAAAGTGGACTAGATTTTGAGACCAGGCTTTGATATGTAAATAGATTTAATTTTAACTTTCATATGAAGCTTAAAATTAAATCTATTTTACATTTTAAGCACACATAAATGACTTATTTTGATTATATTAATTGTAGATAAAAGTAAACCCAAAATAATCACCTTGATTTTCACAGCAAACCACAATTAAAGATGACACTTGCAGAAGCAACTAGTATTTAATGAATTTAAACAATTTATAAATAAAATTATATTTATATATATATATATATATATATATATATATATATATATATATATATATATATATATATATATATATATATATATATATATATATATATATATGTATATATATATATGTATATAAATATGTATATATATATATATATATACATATATATATATATATATATATATATATATATATATATATATATATATATACATATATATATATATATGTATATATATATATATATATATATATATATATATATATATATGTATATATATATATGTATATAAATATGTATATATATATATATACATATATATATATATATATATACATATATATATATATATATATATATATATATATATATATATATATATATATATATATATATATATATGTATATATATATATATATATGTAAATATATATATATATATATATATATGTATATATATATATGTATATAAATATGAATATATATATATATATATATATATATACATATATATATATATATATATATATACATATATATATATATATACATATATATATATATATATATGTATATATGTATATATACATATATATATATATATATATATATATATATATATATATATATATATATATATATATATATATATATATATATATATATATAAATACCATTATTCGTATCATGCAAAACAATAAAAAACGTAACAAAGATTACCTTTTTAGCTTAGTAAAATATATATATATATATATATGTGTGTGTATTAATTATGTATAATCTGTTTATTTTTATTCACTTATTTAAAATGAATGTATGAACTGGTAACTTTGAAGACTAGATAAAGTAACCCGTAAAATACGGGTATAGTTAGTATTTGGTAACAATACATAAGTGAATAATAATAACGGAATCAAATTTCAATAGTTTTGAAACATATAAAAACCCTCTAATATTTTGTACTCTCTTTCAACTTAAGATTTTTATAAGTAAAAATGCCTTAGAACTTGATTTATTTTGTAAACCTCAACCTTTCGTTTTTGGTAGATATAAACACATTGTTTATGATTTAAAAGGTAACATGTTAATTCTATAGACTGTAGTTATTATAGAAAATGGCCCGTGACGAAAATTGGCAATTCATTTTATGTTTTCCTTGCAAAAAGAACTTTTGTAAACGGGTCAGTTGACATTCAGAAAATACCAAGGAGCATGTACCGGGTATCCACTCAAAAAATTTCCAGCTATTTTTACTTTATTTAAATGTTTTTCCTGTATTTTGGCCCTGAAAACTATATCTTTTTCCAGGCTTAGAACTGAAAAAGCACTTAAGTTCCAGCATTAAAGATATTTCACCAGAGGTTCTTAAAGCTGCCTCTAACATAATCTTATTAACATAAAAGTATACAACCTGAAATTCGATAAATAAAATCATTAGAAATAAATAATCTTGAAAGATCAATTAATGTTTACAGAATACTAAACAGCAAACATTCATTGATAATAAAAGTGTTTTCCAGCACCTACAATGCTAAAAACGATATATTTTCCAGTTTTTTTAGCGTCTTTTTCAAAAACAGCCTTTTCCCAAGTTTTTCCGCAGAATGGACACCCTAATGTAATTAACGTTGAACACCCCATATATTTACGGCTATTAAGATTACGGATCAGGTAATTAGGATTGGACTATGAAACATATTTACTTAAAAATTGACCTATAAAATAAAAGCAATTTTATTTAGTTAAATAATAAGTTAATCTAAAAGATTTAGTGCAGGTAAGAGGATAACAAAAAAAAAAACGCGAAATAAAAAAAGAAATTCTTTTTCAAACAAAAACTATTTACAAAAACATGAAAGAAACAAAGTTTACAAGATATAAAACAGAAAATACAATATAATACAAAATATACTACAAAAAAGGAAAATAAAATATATTACATAAATAATACAGAATATACAATATAATACAAAATATAATACAAAAAAGGAAAATAAAATATAATACATAAATTGAAAAAAAAAACATCTACAATTAGTATTTTGTAGAATTACAACCTACAAAATACTAATTGAAGATGTATAATACCTCAGCCCTTCCTCCCCCCCCCTACTTTATTACGGCGACCACCACTACCCCAATCATGGCGCTCTATAAGTAACAGGCCGTGACACGCAAAATTCAGAAAATAATGTGGGGGCCGATATTTCAAAAAATAAATATGACGAATATAATTCGTTTTCAAAAAAACTTTTATTTAATGTCTCCCGTTATGCAATACAATAGATAGAGTAAAGATTTATATAAATTTATAAAAACAATTTATAGATATTTTTCAAAATTTTCATAAAAAATTATATTGCTTTAATTCATAAAATTGCCAAAACAATGAAATAAAATCAAGTTTAAAATCAGGTAAAAAAGAGAAGTAAATAGCATGCTGTGGTTTTTATTTTGTAAAATATGCAGTAAAAATACTAGGAAACTACATCTTTAAATAAGGATATATTTAAATGCCTTATGTGAATAAGGAATACTTTTAAAATTATAAAACAGAAACTTTAAAGAATCAATAAAATAACAACGAATAAATAACAATAAAAATGTCAACGACTGTTAACCTAACATGAAAACTTTAAAATTTTAAGAGATGGTTCTTTGTTTGATTTTAGTGTTGAAAGTTTGCAATAGTTTTTAATAAAAATTTTTGGCAGTATATTACCATGATGTCGCTCCATATCAAAAGAGTAATGCTCTGATATTAGCATGAAAATATTGCATAGGGATGTCCGACAAACTTTGTCCTTAATAGAAATAAATGAGAAGAAAACCCATTGGACAGTATTATCAAAAGGAATTTTCAACCCATATCTATCGATTGATTTAAGATATTGACCAAACTTTTCAATATAAAACATTTTTTAGTCAAAAGATCCTCTTCGTTAGGCAAATCATCATTTCGAAATACATATCCAGCCATGTAAACAAGAGACATCTTTGATTGAACAGTTATACTTTTTTCAAGTGTTGGTAATTTGTCATATGCCTCAGCTAAAGACTCATCAAGAAAAAATCCACAAAATTGACAAGAATGTCCTGCATTAGAAGCTGACTCGTTAATGTTATATGTCAACAAAAGTGAAGCTTTAGAAATATTGAACTTTTCAATTATTTTTTGAACACTTAAAAAATATGTGCCACCAGATCCTTGTCTTAACTTGCTGAATTCTTTTTCAAGTGGGTCTGTTGTAAATTTTCCTAACATAACATATTTGTGTGTTTCTTCTAATAATGTTTTTGTCAGCTCAACAATTCCTTTACACGTATGATTTATGGAATGTCCTGTATCATGGGTTAACTGTTTTATGCGTTTTCCCGAATTACTTGTCATGCGTAATGCCGTTACTCCAAAATCAAAAACAAACTTTAATCTATCATCATTCGGATCTCTGATGACAGCTTGTCTATTGTCATTAAATCTACAATCCACATCTACACTTTTTGCATTTAAAATTTTCCACCAAGTGACTACAAGTTTAATAAAATCAGCAGTTTGGTTTATATTTAAGATATTGATGGTTTCGGGGTGATTAAGTAGAGCATTATATGTTTTGTCAGAGAACACCTCTAGACAAGTAGAAACAGATTGTTTTTCAATATGACTTGGTCGAATAAAAACTTCATTTAAATCAGAAAGTTTCATTAGACAATTTGATTCAGCTTCATAAAGTTTTATTAAATGTTTCCAACAAGCTTTTTTCTCAACACCATTTTCATAAAAAGCAAGTTCTCCAGTTTTTCTGTGGGCCAGTTTTTTCGGATGTTTTTGATCAAGTGGATAAAATCAAACAACAAAAAAGTTTTATTGGTGGTTAACCAAGGTCTTTCAGGAAATGTGTCAAACCTTTTAAAAAACCGCTTGGTTAGTTCGATTTCCGTCACATATAATAGCTTTTGCTTCGCCATTTGAATCTTTTGCTGCTTCTACAGTCGACTGAATTTGATCAAATAGAAATTGAGAATTTAATTTGTTTACAATTAACATTTTTACTAAAAATTTAGGTCCACCAAACATACAAGTTATCATGACACCTAAAACAGTTTTTGCAAAAGAATCTAGGTCATCTAATGCTTTTCCAAAAACAGCACCTCCGTGGTATAATAGCATTTTTTTAACATAAACTTCGTCGTGAAGAATAATACAAGTTCTTTGACTATCACCTAAATTATCAAAAACTTGTTTTAAAGATAAATTATCATCAGACTTTGATACTCTTGAGGTAATACGTGTTAATATTCGAATAGAAGGTAGTTGAATATCATCACGTAGTTTTTTATAAAGTGTACGAGAGGTGGCAAAATACTTAAATGCTCTGATGATTACACTAAGATTGTTCTTACTTGTGTTCATTGAATTAACTTGCTCATTCATAACTATATCTTTATTATTTGGTGTCAAAAGGTTGAGATATCGTAATACTTATTCAAATTTAGACCATGTATTAACAACATTAGATACAGTATGGACATTTTTTTTCACACCATTTAAATAGGCTTCAAACTTTAAAGAACTATTAAATATAATGAGAAATTTTGGTGTTGCATAATTAAAGTGTGTAGATTGTATGCTATCTAGCTATGCTATCTATCTAAGTGTGTAGATTGTATGATATCTATGCTATCTATCTAAGTGTGTAGATATCTATGCTATCTATCTAAGTGTGTAGATTGTATGCTAAGTTTGCTATCTGAAATAAAGGCTATAATTTCTACAGAAAAATTACGTTTTTTATTAAGCAATGTATCACAAAAAACGTCAAAATCAAAATTATCTTTTGCTAAAAATAAATCAATTTCGTCAAAATTATTTCGGCTCGAGGATGATGCACGTTTAGTTGATCTTATAGAAGGTATAGATGTTGGTATTTGACTGAGATGGACACAAGGCCAAATTGATGGTGGGTTCCACGGTCGTTCTCTTCCTTTTACTTTAATTTTTTTAAAGTTTATGGGCTAATGCAGTTCACAGACTACAGTATTGCTTGAGACTTTTAAATTTGCTTTAGGAATGCATCTTATCCAATGTGTTCTCTTTTGCGTCTCTCTTCTACGTCTCTTGGAAATCTATAAACTGACCTTTTTGAATTGTTTGAATTTTTTTTCTGTGATAAGTAATTTGTCGAGCATCCATAGACACAGCATTTTTTCACTATTTTTATAACTGACAAAGTAAAAAAGTAAACGAAGCAAGCAAGTTTTTTTTATATCATCCGAGTCCTTTTCATAATATATTCAAGAAGTTAAAATCGGCCTCCATCTTATTTTCTGAATTTTGCGTATCACGGCATGTTACTTGTAGAGCGCCATGACCCAAATGAAAGAAAGGGTAGGGGTAGTCCTCCCCGCCATCTCGGACCCACATTCCATGCGCTCTGTAGGATGTGGGTCTATTGTGCCGCCTTCTATATTCGATAAATGCCTGGTATGACAAATCTGAAATGTAATTAGATGATATCAAAATAATAAATTTTTTACAGAGCAACATAAAGGTAACACAAATAAAGATGACACAAAAAAGATAACAGAGCAACATAAAGATAACACAAATACAATAATGTGCAAAACTGCAAGCCACTTACTATTAACTGCACCAGCACCAGTTTCTGTTGTTAATGTGAATTCTAATGAAAATTTTAAATTACTTCTAATATTATACTAATCTACAAATTATGAAAAGTTTTAATAATAAACTTTATTACATAGTGATAATAATCAAATCGATATTTACCAAGTTTTGTTGCTGCTACTCTTACTATAAATAAATAAAAAGAATGGATCAAATTAGTTATTATACCAACTAAAACACAAATTCAATGTTCAAAACTGCAAACCGCTTACCATTAAACGCAGCAGCAGTTAATGTTCAAACTGCAGCAGCAATTTCTGTTGTTGATGTGGATTCTAATAAAAATTTAAATTACCTCTAAATTAATACAAATCTACAAATTTTGAAAAGTTTCAATAATAAACTTTATTATATAGTGATAATAATCAAATCTTCATTTACCAAGTGTTGTTTCTGCAACACTTACTATAAATAAAAAAGGACTAATCATAATATTATTAAACTAATGGATCGAATTAGTTATTATACTAACTAAATTACTGCACTTTATTTTAACTATATCAATTTAACTATATTTTCTTACATTTTTAGTGTTTCCTATCAATTAAATAAATCACTAAAGCAAAAAAAATTTTACTATTTCGTATTATAGAAATACTATAACAACACTAAATATATCAAAAAAATCTGATTTTAACCAAAATCTTTAATAAAAATTCAAACTAAATCTTACAAATTTCTTGCATTGTTGCACTAAATTTATGAAATATTCTATAAATATAAAATATAATCTTATTATAATTCCTTTAATTTACAAAAGCAATTATAGGATTATGGAAAAACTGATGATATGTATAACATGTATTATGATGTGTGTATAAGTATATATAATATAACTATATATAACTATATAACAAAGGTTATTGTTTAAATAAAAATGTATGAAGAATATTTAAAAAAATCTTACACATCAGTTGCAAAAGCGCTAAAAGATAAAATAGAAGGTGCCAGTTTAACGATGCCAATATAATGCCAATATAACGATATACATTACAAAAAAAGGAACTTTTGGTAAACAATAAATATATTATGTAAACAATAAATTTTACTTTACAGGTAAAATCTTACAATTTGATTGTGGCTGAAAAACTAAAATTAAAAAATTGTATAATAAAGATTTTCTTAATCATAATAATAAATACTTACAACTAAATAGTTTTTTTGCATTATAAAAAAATCTTACTATTTGATTGTGGCTGAACAACTAAAAATATGAAATAAAGATTTAAGCCTTTCTTAATCATAATAGCCTCCTCATCTGTAGTGGCCTTCATGGCCTTGAGGAGGTGAATAAAAAAAAAAAAAAAAAAAAAAAAAAAAATAAATATTTACAATTAAATAGTTTTTTGCATTATAAAAAAATCTTACTATTTGATTGTAGCCGAATAACTAAAAGTATGAAAAAATCAAAGCATAAAATCGTTACCATTATGCTCTTGTGGTTCCACTACAAACAAATATATTACAACTAAGATTATTATTTAAGGATTAATAAAATCTTTATAAACACCACTTAAAAATAATAAAATTAAAAACTTACTTAAAACCCCCACAATCATATCGTCTGAGGCTTCTAAAATTTGATAAGAGCTTATTACAAAAACAAACAAACATTGCAAAACGCTAAATCAATTAAATATTAAAAAATTATGCTTTACCGAACATGTTTGTAATTTTTTTTTTTTGATATCTTAACGCAGGGAATAAAAAAATAAAAACTTTGAATTAAAACAGAAAATCATTGGTTTAATCTGTTAGTTTACAAACAGATTTATTCTGTTTATTTATAAACAGATTTAATCTGTTTATTTACAAACAGATTTAATCTGTTTATTTACAAACAGATTTAATCTGTTTATTTACAAACAGATTTAATCTGTTTATTTACAAACAGATTTAATCTGTTTATTTATAAACAGATTTAATCTATTTATTTATAAATAAACTGTTTATTTACAAATAAACAGATTTAATCTGTTTATTTATAAACAGATTTAATCTGTTTATTTATAAACAGATTTAATCTGTTTATTTATAAACAGATTTAATCTGTTTATTTATAAACAGATTTAATCTGTTTATTTATAAACAGATTTAATCTGTTTATTTATAAACAGATTTAATCTGTTTATTTATAAACAGATTTAATCTGTTTATTTATAAACAGATTTAATCTGTTTATTTATAAACAGATTTAATCTGTTTATTTATAAACAGATTTAATCTGTTTATTTATAAACAGATTAAACAGACAATAGATGATATAGAAAACGACCATACCGAAGCGTTGGAAAGCGTAAAAAAAATCTTAGACATATTTTAATGCTTTAGATCTCGATGCTTTAGCGCCGTGTCAAATTCCGCGAAAGGACGCTAATCTAAATATTAAACGGCAATTCTGGTTTAGAAGACATTTAGAAAAAAAAGTCAAAACCACGAACGTACTTATTGTCTTTAACCAACCCTCCTTGACACATTTGTTCCCCCTCACCGATACCTGCATACGTATTTGTAGAAGACCCGTAATGATTATTATGTTTTTCAAACAACATTTGGTGCAAGTCACTGTTAAGGTCTTTCAAAAAGAGTTTAGGAGATAATGAGCTGTAAAAGAAGTCACCTCGATAAAATTTGGAAAACACTTTTTTTAATACAATCGTTATATTTACCTTACGATTGACAGAGTTCGTACTCAATTTTTTCATATGAAATTCCTTGACTTCTTTTATAAATCTGCCACTTTTTAAACAAGCAAAATGAAAGATATCAAACATAGATCCTCCAGGTAATATTTTAAAAATCCTAAAAATTGTTTGCTTAAAATATCCGCAACATTTTTTCCTTTATTTTCCTCCTAATTTTGCTTTCAGCTGAGTTGTATCTCTTTTTTTTTTTTTTGAAAATTTCATTAATTTTGTATGAGTGATGTCTAAAAAACCTTAAAAAAATCAAATATATTACACATATATATATATACTTAAACTTGTGTATGTATGGAAAACCTTTTGGATACCATAAAGAGTAAAAGCCTTGAAAAATATCCTGAATTTCGGGAATATTCGGGAAAAGATATCCCTTATTAAAACTTTTACCTCGCAGAGCATTTAATTAATGACCGAATAATTAAAAAGTGATTTAAATTCAATGAAAATCACCGCGCTAAAGTGCATTTATTCTTTATGTCATATATGACAGAGATTAAAGTGTTTGCAACTCGTCAAAAAAATTACGAAGTTAATTAAAATATTTTTTATAACACATTTATTAGCAATTTAACAAAAAACAAGAATTGTTTTTCTTCTTATCGCATAAATACGTTATCCGACAAATCTAAAAAAAGTAGTCAAAATATGAAATGCTAAAATTATTATATAAAAGAAAGAACAGGAAATGAAACTAAACATAATAAATCGGAAACGAAATAACTGTTTTTGGTTACCTGCTATCTTTTGGAGACATTTGTTTTAAAGATCAAAGACTAAAAGATAAGAAATCAAAACGAAATAGTTATTTAATAAAATAAAAAGTGTAGCAAAATCTTTTTTCTTGGCTTTTAGTGAATGATTAGAAGCAATGAGTTCCAGTAATGAAACTAACTAATAATCATTTTTAACGATAGACACCAACGGTAAGGTAAGCCAAGCTAGTTTATCAACACAAAACAGCACGATTCAACAATAACGATCTTCCATAAATTACACAACATTAATTATTTTTCTAAATTTGCATGGGAGATCATTTGTCAATTTGAGAGGTTATTTTCATTTAACGTGAGTCTTATTTTCATTTTGAGTTTAAATAAAAACTCTAGAATGAAAAACGACCTCCCCCTCCCCCACCATTTATTTACTAAATTTAACGCTTGGTAATTTTAAGGAGGTAGATACGGTCATACAATAATAGAACAAACACAGCATTAGGTATTTTCCTTTTTTATATATAATTGCTATTTAAATTTGGAATTAAAATACTCTTTATACATCCTTTTTAATGTGAAGCCACAAAAAAATTAACAGATTTTATTTAGCAATTCATAAGCGGTAACCAAATTGCAACCGATAACAATTGCTTAGCTGTTTTACATAATGGCTTTATGCATGTAGGCAAACATAAAAAGCTATTATAGAAAAACACTTTTATCTCATTATGTAATCATACTTCATATTAAGAGTGGGTGTAAATCACACTACTTTGAAAATATGGAACAAACACAAACATTACAATAACATATGTAAACACCTTTAATAAACCTTATAATCAATATACATTATATAGATCACATTTTCCATAACTACAACACATTTAAAAACAATCATATTACCATCAATTTAACACATATTACCACATACACATTATGTATTAAAAAAGTAATCAAACTTTGAAAATAATTTAAACAATAAGACTATGAGTATATATATATATATATATATATATATATATATATATATACATATATATATATATATATATATATATATATATATATATATATATATATATATATATATATATCACTTCATTTAACCTTATATAACAAATAACATAGTTATAGTGATTATAAAACACATTTTATACAATTATAAACAGAGTAAATGATAGATTTTATAACACAATTTTATAAACACATATTAACAATGACAACCAAATTATTATTATTTTGAAAATTGTTTCCTATAACTCAGCGTATTCCCTGCACGATTTAATTTTCAGTTTTAGTCAGTTAACAGACTTTTTAAACAACTTAAAGAAAAAAGACTAACAATTAAAAAATATAAAATTATTCTAGAATAACATAAGTTCAAATAAATACATGAAAATATTGAAAACAAATGATATTGAAAGTTTATGGAATGGTATAAAGCCCTATATGGAGGTAACAGACTTTGGCGAAGTAATTTTAAATTGGATCGAAGGATTTGAACCTCTTTTTAATTCGTTTTTTAAATAATAATTAATGTAACATTATTATTTGCATTAAAAATGATTTTTAGTGTTATTTTCGTAAATGTAATTTAGATTCTTGTAGATTTCCTTATCCTGACAATTATTTGACCATTAAAGAGTATATTTGCAAAAAAAACAAAAGGCTGTAAATTTATAAAAACTATAAAACTGTCAAGTCAATGTCATGATACAACTGGCTATCCAGTATTAAAATCCGGCTTTCCAGTAACGAAATCTGGCTTCCTAGTAACAAAACCCGGCTTTCCAGTAACAAAAACTGGTTTATCCCAGTGTCAAAGACTGCTTTTTCCTAGTGTCAAAGACTGGTTTCTTCCATTAACTGGCTTCCCAGTAATAAAAACTGGCTTTCCCGCAACAAAAACTGGCTTTCCAGTAATAAAAACAATTAGTAAAAGTTATACAATACGTCAGCATCCGGTTCCTCTGTCATTATTTGTAAAAAAGTATTGTCAAAAAATCACATTGCAGTATAAATTGAGTACATTTGTAGATACAACATTGTTTGAGTAAGATTTGTTAAATGACATACCTTGTAAAGCATATTTATCAACTTTAAAAAACGAATTAATAAACAACCTGGTCCTCAAGTATTTGTCAAGTATCAATAGTTTCTT
The DNA here is from genome assembly GCF_038396675.1 of Hydra vulgaris. Lineage (NCBI taxonomy): Eukaryota > Metazoa > Cnidaria > Hydrozoa > Anthoathecata > Hydridae > Hydra > Hydra vulgaris. The sequence continues at coordinate 10,939,032 of NC_088922.1, forward strand.
GCCCTAAAACAATGAACAGAAAATATGCCGAACAGAAAGTCTATAATTGTAGAACTGAGATATGCTCAGGGTTATGCACTAACTGATTATGCCAACCAGCATCATCTCTTGGAAAAAAGAGTCAATAAATCAGAGGATTGGCTGAGGTTGGCTGAGGTTGGCAGAGGTTGGCTGACATACTTGATACATTATTTAAAGGATGACCTCTTGGGTAAATAACAACTTCATCGTGTGAAGGTAGATTGTAGAAGTTGGGGGAGTGTCATCTTCGCTAACAAATATAACTGCAATTTCATCCTGTGAAGTTAGATTATAGCAACGTCTTTCACCCCCTTCAAGTAAAGACATTTTTACAACAGAAGCGTGGTAACCTTCTATAGCCACTTGACAAATTTCTTCATCTTTTACTTCAGCCATGTTTTTGAATTGCGAACTGTAATTACTGTTCGCAATTAAAAAACAGCCATGTTTTTTAATTGCGAACTATAATTACTGAACAAATGGACTTTGTTCAGTAATTATAGTTTGCAATTGAAACATTAAGTCACGTAAATAAAGATCATTACCACGTTGTTGCATTCTAAAATTTACTGGTGCAAGTGAATCATATATATAGTTAAGAATATATTGGTAAAATATCTTGATCTGGCCTAAGATTGCCTACACGATGATAAATCTGGCCGCATTTTTTAAAACATGGAGGCCCATGATTTATTGCAACTACATTATTTATAAGCAACTACATTTGCTTTAAAAGAAGCGAAAGAAAGACGGGCATTATAATTTCGAATATGTATTAAAAAATTAGCATTACGATCTATACGAATATGTATTAAAACATTAGCATTACGATCTACATAACTCCTTGTAATTAAATCCTGTAAAACTTGTGTAAATGGTTAAAGTGGAGGCAAAGCTACCTTCTATTATGGCAACAGAAAATGTGTTTCATCAGGAAATTTCTTAAATTTTCCAGATGAAGTTATAAAAAGATTTTATATTACCTATCATTTCAAGCTACTAAACATTATCTTCTTAGTGTCTACTTAAACATTTTGAACTCGTACCATGAAAGGTTGTGACTTCTTTAAGGTGGTAAGCTGGTAAAAAAAACTAGAATGTTTAATATTTATTGTTTGAAACTGAAATTAACACACACAATAGTCATCATAAAAAGAAATATTACAACAAAAAAAATCTTCAAAAAATTAATTATTTTTTGATGAGTCACCAAAAATTTTAAAAATAAGCTAAAAAGCAAAACATGGGTATTAGGAGTTCTATAACTAGTATCAGTATGAAATTTGATACAGTAAAAGAATATATAATTATCTAGTGCCTAAAGCAAAATTTTTAAAAACTGATCAACCGTTTCAAAATGGCGAAGATTCTTTTAATTTTGAATTTTTTAGATAAACAGTTCAATGCTCAGTGACTGGTTTCTCATTAAGTACTTGAGTATATAGATTTATTCTGCTTTAGGCACTAGTACTCTATAATTTAAACAAGTGTTGAAAATTTCAAGATAAAAGCGCAAATAGATCTTCCAAAATCTATGTTTTCGTTAACCTACAACAAGATTTTAAAAAACCAAGGAAACAATACATTAAAAAAAAATCTCAAAAATTTCCAAGTTGGTATGATTCCTCTCCTTCTAGTTCTTTTTCTTTGTCCAAATATTCTTTTCTCTTTGCTCTAATCAATTTTCTTCTTTCCATACTCTTTTTGGTTGATTTTTTATTTATATTTTGAATCCGAAGTGTGTCTTTTTTGATTGAACCTATAATTGTTTTTGTTCCAAAAGACAATTTCATTTTATCAAAAAGTTGTACAAGTCCAGATATACCATCATTAACACTTATTATTGCAGATGCAAATCTTTTCAACACAATTTGATTCAGAGCCTCATTTGGGTTTTGAGTGGATTCATCTAAACAACGACTCAAAAGATCATCACTACGTAAATCCTTAAAAATTGGATAAATTGCAGTTTTCACTGCAATTGGTAAATTAACTGATGGTTTGTACCGCTTGATATTTTTCCAGTAATTACACCAACTATCATTGTTGCCGGTTACAATAACTATCGTTAATAGCAGGGACATAACTGGTGACGAAATCCAGGATCTTTAATACCTGCACAGTGCCACAATACTGCCAGTACTCCTTTTTTTATCATATACAAAGCAGTACTTTTGTTACCAACTTGAAAGAGAGTTTCGGCGAATAGCCATGCCAAAATAGTTCTGCATTTTGTTAACAATATTATCAGTTAATCTTCCCTTCCCGCTAAGTCCTTTGCCATCTGATAAGGTTTTACCTTTCATGCTAACACGAAGTTTGCGGAGCCGTGTGCCAAGCCTCTTTTGAACATGGCCAACACATTCAGATTTTATAGGTTCCAAATCTTCACCATATCGGTTTGATTCTTTAACTATTTTAAAGGATTCAATATCGCCATCGCCAATATAATGGGAGTACCGAATATTATATTTTTCAATAGATGAAGAAAATACTTTAAAATATTTTAAATCAAAATTTTAACCGTACCCTAAAAAACCTTGTTTTTTTAAACAAAAAATAAAAAAAACACAATGACAATATATATTTTTTAAATCTATGATAAATTTTGAATCCAAAACAGTTAAAAAAAAAAATCCTAATTTTTCATGTTTTTTTACCAGCTTACCACCTTAAGAAAACACTTGCTTAAGAAAAGTTTTTGGTTAAAAATTGGCGTATTATTCATTAGTTTAAGGACAATTAAACGTATTAGACACGCGTTTATTGACAATTTTAAATTTTATGAATAAATTTGGAAAATAGGCTTAAATTTCAAAATATTTATACGCGACAAAAAGCAATTTTTATACAGTGAATTGATTCATAACCATTCGGCAATAGTGCTTTTCTGCAATTCCTATCTGATCGTCAACATGATTCGTATCAAATTTCTGCTTCAATTTGAATCGTTATTTTCTTCTTTAGTGCTTGCAACCATTTTTATAGAAATAAAAATAAACTAAATCACAACTTTATAATTTATTACATATATTCTTATACAACATAGCAACAATATATATGCAAAATGGTCACAACATATAAGCAACATAGTTATCATGTTACAATAAAAGTTATCTTTATTAATGACGAAAAATTTTAATCCGTTAACATCAAAACATATTTACATAGATTTGTATGAAGGATCTTTTTATGACTTTGAGAACTGAAATGTAATTTCAATGAAAATTTTCAATTACAACCAAGTGCAGAATACTTACAAATATATTTATTGAAACATATGGTACTTGGATTTTAATGGACGAAAGCTCCATTCAGAATTTCTTGTTTTGATTTTATGGTTGAAAATTTAAATTATTTCACAGCAGATTCTAAATAAAGTATATAACACATTGTGAAAAAATAATTAAACATTTTATTATATATAGATGACTTTTAAATGTTGCAACAGTATGATTAGTATGATTATAATTTAAAGCAACTTAAACAATTAAAAAAAGATGCACGTTATCAATATACCATTAAAATATTTAAGATACAACATATGAGGAGTTCACGTGAAAAATGCCTTAAGTCACAAATATAAAAGTTTTGAGTTAATTCCATTTTCACATTCTATATGCTGAATCTATCATCTATTTAAATAATAACCAATAAAAAAATTTTAGGCCCTAAAAATGGACAGAGAAAATATCACAACTAAGATTAGTTTAGTTATTGTTGTTTTGTCAAAATGACTTAACTTGGACTTAGCGTGTTTTGCAAATAGGCTCCTTATACTACATTTAACATTATTAATATTATATTTAAAATATTCAATTGAAATCTGTTTTTCTAACTGCAACACAAACTTTTCAGCAAGGGAACGGAAAATTTATTAATTTACTACCTGTGTCTGGTATAAGAAGTTGATGACTTAAAATATGAGGAGACAAACTACATTGAGATAAAAATTTATCAAATTTGAATAAAGAAGACAATTGTGCAAATATAGACAACTATATGTATACGTGTGTGTATGTGTAAGTATATATATTTATATGTTTGTATGTTTACATGTGAGTAAATTATATATGTATTTATGGGTGAATATTTAAATGTGTATTATTAAACAATTATTTAAAATCTGTTTAAGCCGTTTTGCTAGTCACCCAATCTTGATTCGCTCAGCACATTTAACTACTTTTCTTCTATCAATTGATGTAGATAAAACATGCTTTTTTCTTTCAACTTTTTCAGTTGTTTGTTACGAATTAAACAAGGTGGTTATGGGTGTTCCAGAAATGGTTGCAACAAGTTTGATGAAATAAATGCTTGCACGGATTTAATTTAATAACAGACTTTCTATTCATAGCGTTTTTACAAATAAAACAACGACCTTTCAATTCCATTACTGTATTGCTGGTGAATACAAATGCTAAATTTGTTATTATTAACTTATTAAGATGCATGTCAAAGAACCACTAGTCCTAGTATCAAATTTTTTATCTTGTGTTATTTTATTATATAGAGCACATTTATTCGATCTCACTGAGGGAAGTTGAACTCACTTTTAACAGTGAAGTTGACTTTGGTTCAAAAAGTGATGACTGTACTTGTTGTGTACCAAACTGTTTTAATAATTCTAAGCGTAATAAAAACTTATCATTTTATGTTATACCCAAGGAAAAAGTTTTCAGAAAGTTATGGTTAGCCAAAATTAGCAGAAAAGACTTTATTCCTTCTTCGTCACACTTTCAAGCAGTGTTGTTTCCGTTATTAGATATATTTCCGTTTCAATTTCAGTTCCGTTATTAGCGATGTATTTCAATTCTGTTTCTATTATCGTTTTGCAATGTATTTCCGTTTCAATTTCAATTAAGCAAGTATTTCCGTTTCAATTTCAATTTCAATTAAAAAAGTATTTCAGTTTCAATTTTGTTTTACAAGCATTTCCGTTTTATATCAGTTATTGAATTTTTTGTATTCTTTTTATGTGGAATAAAGAAACAAATCTCAAAGTTAATGCAACAGTTTAAAAACTGAAAAGATTTTAAAATTGTAAATGTGTTTCTCAAATCCACATTGCTTATCTAATTATCAATCAAGAGAAAATATCTAAAAGACTAAAACGACTGAAACGACATGCATCAAACAAAAGTACTATAGAATATAGTATTGTGGTACATGTAATGTACCACAATACTATATGCATATGTATATACCACAATACTATACTATACTACTGTGCTACGAGAAGAGTATAATTGGCAATTGTTGGCAACGATAACAATTCCATATGACACCAAAAAAAATTTAATTATTAAAAAGTTTTATCGATTAAGATGACATCATTGACATGATACAAACGAGAATGACCGGACATCATGTCCATGTTCGCTTTAAGGAACACTCGTCGTTTCATATTTTTTGCTGTGCGATTGTTTTTCTCTGCAGTAAGAAGACAACAGATGACGTAGATGCAGTAGGAAGACAAAAGATGACGTAGGCTACTAGACAACGAAACCACAAAATAGTGAATATTATTGAATAATAATTTTCAATGAACTAAAAAAAAAAAGCCCCAAGTGACAAAATTTAGTTATTGAGAAAATATGAATATTTTTAGTGTAGGTGCTTTTTAGAAGGTTAAGATTTAACTTAATATTAAATGATATATTTCCGTTATTTACAATTCTATTAATGTTCTGAAGTATTTCTGTTAACGTTCCGTTTCCGTTACCATTATTTCCGTTTCCGTTTTATTACCGTTTTGGCATGTTTTTCCGTTTCAATTACTGTTATCGTTAACGGATTTTATCTATTTTAGTTAACGGACATTTCCGTTTGCGTTAACTAATTAACTTTAACTTATTAACTAATTAACGTTAACTTGCGTTAAAATTGCGTTAAAACAACACTGCTTTAAAGGAAACAAAAAAACTAATATGAACAATGTTCCAACAATTATTTTAAAAACAATTAAGCTAGCTGTTCTTGAACCAAGGAATACCAAAAATAGCCTTGGTTTAATACATAAAACATCACAAATACCTTATAGAGAAGAACTGTCAACTCCTGTTTTGAGCTACAAAGAGAAATTAAAACAAGAAAGTAAAAGTCTTAAAGATCAAATTGAGGACATTATAAAAGAAAAACAACATTTAGTAAACACTCAAAATGAAGCTATATGTGAGCTCAATGAAAAAATACTTCTATCACAGTTTACAGCTGAAAGGTTTCAACATTACAAAGAACATTTCAAATTTTACACAGGCTTTAAAAATTATGAACTAATTAAAGTAGTCATGAAGTTTTTAGAACCAGAAATATATTCACTTAATTATTGGGGTTCGATGTCTATTATCGCTGATGATTTAAGTGAAACTTCTTTATCTAAAACAAGAGAAAGATTACGTATATTAAATGTTGAAAAGTTGCGCCTTTCCAATAGCAGATTTAGCAATGTGGTTTCATATTTCATTAAGCACTACCAGTAGGATATTAATTACTTGGTATGATTTTTTGCACATAAAATTTATATCAATTCGAAAATAGCTAACAAAAAAACTAGTTAATGAAACAATGCCTATTTGCTTCAAAGATGTATACCTTAATACTCGTGTAATTATAGACTGTATAGAGATTTTTACTTTGATTTCAACTAGTTATCACACTCAATCAGCAATGTTCTCAAAATATAAACATCACACAGCTAAGGGTTTGATTGGTATTGCATCAAGTGGTGCAATTACATTTGTTTCTGATTTATTTGCGGGAAGATCAAGTGATAAACAAATAACAAATTACTGTGGTATAATAAAATTATTAGAAAAAGGTGATAGTCTGATGGCAGATCGAGGTTTTGATCTAGTAAATGACTTACCAAAAGGAATAAGTCTCAACTTACCACCATTTCTTGAAGGCGATTTCCAATTTACATTGGAAAAGAATTAGAATCATGAAAAATTGCATTTGTGCAAATTCATGTTGAACATACAATTGCAAGAATCAAAAGCTACAAATTATTACAAAACACATTTCCACTTTCAATGGGTGGTAACATGAACAAAATATGGGTCAAGGTTTGTTATTAAGTTGATCTTCTACAACCTCTAATAAAACCTGATTGCAAATAATGTAACGACAAAATAAGAAAAGTTTTAAAAATATTTTGTAAATTCTATTTTAGTTTAAATATCTCTGTGGACATAACTTTGAAATAAAAATTTGTTAACTCTGGAAAAATAATTGTATTTCATAGTTCCGCATCATAATCTGTTGTTTTAATGTGCAATGATTTTTCTGTGTACACAATAAAGTCAATAGTTTTAGTTTCTATTAGTGCCATTACGCCTTGACATTGATAATAATAATGACATTGATAATAGATAATTTCATATAAAAGTTTTTAACTTGACACGCTTCTTAAATTGTTAAATGTTTTTTTGATAAGAGACATTTTACTTCAAGTAGTTTTTCAGTGTTAACTACTTCATCAGGGCTACAACCCAACAAAGGGCATTTTGGGTTTATAAAAAGTCCACATCGAGTAACACTTGACTTTGTTATGCTTTCATATAGTTTTACTGCTGTTTCTTCATTGTCCTTTTCCCACATACTACTTTCTCCTACTTTGAAATTTTTAGTTTGTAAAACTTTTTTTTTAATGGATGTTGGGTAATTTGTTTCCACTATTTATTACATTACCAAAGTTTGAAGATGTCAATCGTTTGCATCTTTCTTGATACTATAATGTTTTTTCAGGTTGTTTACCTGTATATTTTTATATTAATATTTTTAGCTTTCTCAATTTCAACAATTAAATGCAATTCTACAATTGCTTCTCGTTCAGAGGTCAAGCAACTAAAACCAATCTTATTTTTTAATTTATTAAATAGAGTATTAATAATCAATTTGTCATCTTTTTTACTAAAACGTTCTGCAATATCATTTTCTACAAATGTTGACAGAGTTAAATTATAAAAGGAACATGCCTGAGAGTTATTATCACGAATTATTGAAGATGTATATGTCCCCTGGCAGAGATTTTCTAAGCCTTCACATAGTGTTTGAAGTTGTAAAGCTGAAGTTTCGTAACAACTTGGTAATGAATGGTATTTACGTGTTCCTGAAACTGAAGGTCTTTTTTAGGTATTATTTTTGTCTTTAAAAGCATCAGCTTTTTCAAAATTTAAGTTTGAAAACAAAATTACTTCAGAGTTGGATTATTCACCAAGCACTTGCCATATCTCTAAAACATCAGTACTTGTTTCAGTTTCTGGGACCACTTTAATGTCTAACTCTTTATAGTCAACTAGTTGATATAGTGACGCAGCAACATGCTTACATCACCCCCCAGCTTTACAATGGTCTTTAGCATAAAGTATTTCACCAGTAGACTGGCAAAAGTATATAAAAACTTCGTATTATTTACGTTTCATAGAAGCAGCAACATTAGACTTTTCAATAAACAAATTTATGGAAGCTTTTACATATGCTTTAACACATACACTTTTGACGTAATTTTCTTTAAACAAACGATAGCCAAGAGTTTGGTGCTTATTGGCTCCTCTCTTACAATTATCAATATATATAGTATCATTAAGAAGGTATTTTTTGACAAAATTGTGAGATATAAAAATAAAAAGGATCGTAAAATATTTACTGCACACTACTCCACGGCATATGTACACAATAAATTCGACAAAAATTTTCATTGAATAATATAAAATTTAAGTCTTTAAAATATTAAACATTTTGTGAATTTCAGCACATTCTTCATATATCAGGGAACACTTGGTCCAAATTTGAAAGGAAAAGCTCAAGTCCTTATTTCAGGATCCTTGCCAGAAGATCCAAAAACCTTAAGTGGTGAAAATAAAATCTAAAGTCAAAATACAAATGATATTAAGTTTAAAATTCTCCTTGTCCATAAATTTTGCCTTCTTAGAAATTTGTTTTGACATTCCATGATTGAAGAATTTGTATTTTGTCAGTTTTTTAAAATGTGATTCATTTGCGTTTTGTGTTTCTCTTTCTAGACATCGTTCAAGTAAAGTGTCAGCACCTAAATCTTTCCACGAGAAAATTGGCTTAATTAATTCACTCACAGCCTTTGGTATTTTTATTGATTTTTTATATTCGGATGTTTTTCATAAGTTTATCTAATTGACATTTACACCAAATGTTGTTATCCCTTGGGCAGTATTTGTGCCGGTCGTCATCATTGCCGTTTTCTAAACCATGATGGATTATTAATGCAATTGATTTTTTCATACTATAAAGATTACCTTTGTTCTGTCTTAAGCATATTTCATAATAATTTTGAACACTGTTCACAACTTTGTCAGTCATTCTACTTTTACCTGTCAATTTCTTATCATCACTCAGTAACTTCCCTTTATATGAAACCTTAAGTGCTCTTAACCGTGCACCAACTCGTTTTTGTACGTGTCCTACACACTCAGTCTTTTCAACTTTATAACCTTAAAATGGATTAGCATCTACAATAGCTTTATAAGCTTTGCTATCTCCATCACCTCAGTACTTTATATAGCGTAAATTGTATTTTAAAAGAGAAAAAATTAAACATTTCAAGCATTCCAACAGATACCATTGCTCCAGAACTACCAAAATGAATAATTGGGCATGTATGAGATACAAACCATTCACTGTACTCTGTGGATTCTTTTTTGGACTCCCAATATTTACAAGATTTACAATTTTTAGCTTTTAAGGTTTGTGTCAATGCATTTATTGTTAGAAATTAAAGTAACGACTCTATTTAATGAAGAGAATTCGCGAAGCTGCCATTTTCGTCAGCACTAAAAGTTACATTCTTTATTACATTTCCTTTGTTGTTAAATGATGCATCACCTGTAAAACCATTGTCAACACATTGCAGAGATGCCACACATTGATTCTGAACAAGCTTTTAAATAAGCAGTGCGCATTTTTTCTAAAATACCATTATACGTTGGTAACTCATTAGTGGTGGAATATTCATGACATTATAAAATGTCTTTATGACACTATGTCCTTTACCCATCTCTCGAAAACCTGCAGTTGATCTAATATTAACATCAAAGGTTTTTTTTTCTCTCTTTGAATCAGGATTGGCAATCTCTTTCAAGCTATACAATTTTTTTGACGATTTACATACAACGCAATGCAAAACTAATAAATTTGACAACCTTTTTTTAAGATTCAATATCATGAGCAAGATACACTTTTGACTGACAACTGGGACATATTACAACAAAATTAACAATTGTTCGCAATATATCTGTGTTAATTAACACATAACTTTTAATGTCATCTACAGTTTCAGCTTCTTCTATAATTCACGAATCTGAATGCAGCTTCCTGGTTGATGCTGAAGCGGATATGATGAGCAGTGCTGTTATTTGTGCTGAAGTTTTGTTTACATCTAGAGACGATCCTGTTTCTGAAGAAGATATATCTGTTGAGTTTTTGCGTCCCCAATACTTTCAAACAAGCGATCTTTTTTTTTCTCTTCTTTTAGATAAAACCATATAAAAATATTATAACAAGAATATTAGTTCTTAAAAAATACTGTTTCTCTAAAACTAAACGTGATAAGTTTGAAATTATATCGTTTAGTCATTATATAATAATTTTATATAAAGCTACATACACACTGTCTTTATAAAGGATGATAAATACAGAATCAATAGAATAAACTACTTTTTATAGGGTTAATGTAATGGTAAAATATTGTTGCTAAGGGCGTTAATGATTTTTAAATAAAGTACTTGTATCAAACTCAAATTTTTAGGTATTTAAAGAGGGTTTTATTAAAAGATATTACGATAAATAGAATCTAGAGTAAATTTTGAATAAAGTAAAAATAGCTTTAAAAATTTGCTTTTTTCAGTATTATTTACCTATGTACCACCTTAAATGATTTTTAATTTGGTTGTTGATTTAAAAATTAAGTCTTTTATACATTAATAAGATATAATATAAATATACATATATATGTATACATATATTATATACATATATTATATACATATATTATATTATATATATATATATATATATATATATATATATATATATATATATATATATATATATATATATATATATTCAAAATAAACTTTGCACCAAACTTTGTTATTATAAAATTGTCAAGGTCAATATATAATACCCTTATAAACCATTTTTAGAAAATTATTGTGTATTTAGTGTTTAAAAAAATGATTTTTGACTTTTGAGATAGAACAAATTACTGACAAACTTTACAAAATACAAAAATTGTATAATGTTCTATATCAATTTCTTTGGGTTTTTTTAATTATAGCTTGTCCAAACATGCACAAATGTCTTATTTGGTGAATGTTTTGAATGTATTTCTTACCAAGGACGGATACAAAGATGGGAGTATCCCCCTCCCCCCCCTCCCCCATCTTAAGAATTATCAATCTTCAAAATATTATTGATAGAAATTAAAAAAAAAAAGTACAAAATATTATTTTGCAACATTTGAATTTTTGGCAAAAAAAAGTTAGTTATGTACACATTTAATATATTTATTAGTAAACTAATTTATAAGCATTTTTTACGCTCTTCGCGTGCATCTTATTTTTGTTCAATATGACTTAGATGCTGAGCCCGTTCACAATCATTTAAAGTACCTTCAGCACTTTTGATTTTAAAAAATTTACACTAATTACACCTATCTTTTTTTCTTTGCCGGAAAGAATTATTGAACTTAGTTAGAAAAATGATCAAATGAAACAGTGGTTTTAGCTGAAAAAATCATTTTTTTTGGTCATATAACCCCCTCCCCCTAGGACAATGACCTGAATCCACCCCTGTTTTAGACATTATTTGGTTGTGTTCAAGTAAAACATTTTTTTTTTCATGAAACAATTATATTAAGACATAAAAATAATTAAGAAAAGTACATGGGATATGCACATGAATTACTAAACACAAAGAGTTGCCATATAATTTCTATCAATCTCAGGCATGTAGGGCATCATTTTTTTAATATCTTCATTCTTTTCTTTTGAAAGTAAGTGGCTTTTTTTGGTCTGAATTGACAGTTTTGGTGCACTTATGGGATATGCTGTAGATTTCTTTTTTCTTAATGATTGGGCACCTGCAAAAACTGAGGTGAAGCCGTCTGCATGTTTTATTTTAAATGAAACAGTAAAAGGATGATTGGAATAGTATTTTAATTGCTTTACTTGAGTAAAGGGCACTTTGGTAAAGTTATAGCTTTTAGCTTCAGCTTGAATATTTAAAAAATCAACATCTTTCATCTGCAGGATATTGAAAGGTTTCTGTCGCCTAACAGACTTTAGTATTCTGATCAGACCCAGTGGACTGTATACCTCAGTTTTTTTTAATTTTTAGTCAATGCTGCTATGAACCGCATCAACCTCTTGAACACAGCCATGTCCGCTTGCAGAAAACTTTTGAGTGATAGATTCAACATCAGGATGAGCATTTAAAAAATGCTTTATTACCGTGCTCATAATACTGTTTCTATTTTGCGGAACGCAAGAATCTGACCATAAAATGAGGTTCTTAAGTTGTGGATGGGTGGTAAGCACAGATTCTAAAATTCGTACGATTGCAGATGCCAAATCATTTCCGGCTCTGCTAGATTGGCTTTCAGACCAGATACAACAATAAACATCTTTATCTAAAGAAAGATGTGCTGTCATGTTATAAACAGACAGCTTCCTAAGATAAAAGAAGTTGGATATCTTAGCCTTGGGAACTGTTAAAACATTTTGTAAATCAAAACAGAGAACAGGATGTCCTGACTGTCTGTCTTTTTTGCGCTCTTCGCGTGCATCTTCTTTTTGTTCAATATGACTTAGATGCTGAGCCCGTTCACAATCACTTAAAATACCTTCAGCACTTTTGATTTTAAACATTTCACACTTATCACACCTATCTTTTTTTCTTTGCTGGAAAGAAATATTGAACTCAGTTAAAAAAATTTCAGAGTATAAGTGCTTTTTAGCCGGTTGAAATCGTTTTTGCTGACAAAAGTCTTGCTAAAGCTCATACAGTCGACTAATAGACAATTCAGACTCAAAGTATTTTCTATTTGTATTAGCACGGCAATAGTGCGAGTCTATAACCGGAATACTATATATGTGTTTCCTAACGCCATCTCTGACCGCGTCAGGAATTTTCTTTTTTGTATGTTTACCTTGTTTTCTTGGGGTAGGCGTGTTTGTATCTGTTTGGAAATGTTTATAAAAATATGAAATTCTTTGTTGGCTTATGTCAAGAGTGTTTAAAAAGAAAGGTTTGCAAACTCTGATGGGAATCCCTGCCAGGTGAAAAAAGTAGGCAAATGAGTATTGCCGCCACGATAAAATTGCAAGTGTTCGTTTAGTTTTTTTCACAATACGTGTTGTATTTTCACTATAAAAGTGTGCTTTGAGGTCATCATTGAATCCCTAAAATTTGTTAAATAGTAACTCCCTTTGCTCTTGCGGAAAATAAATGTGACATTTAAATTTACAGTTAGTACAGTCCTTCTCATTATTGATCTCTCTCTTTCTTCTTATCACTTTATTCCTGCTTTTATACTCCTGGCCAGCTTGACGCCTTTTTTTATTGACATTGCATTTCCAGCTATCTGGATTTCTTGTTCTTTTACGTCCAACTTTTTTTTTTGTCGAGAGTTGCTCTATTGGCACAACTATTTCTAAATCCGTATGTAGTAGCTTATTGTGGAAACTTGAATCGACACTGTATAAATAAAAAGTATAAACTTTAGCTACATTTAAAAACAACATAATATTAAAAAAAAATCAAAAATTAATGACAATTGGAATTTCATAAGCATCGTAATTAGCAGGGTAATATAAGTTATTTTTTTACAGTTAGTAAATAATTTAGTCTTACTTAAAGACTTAGCACAATATATATATATATATAGTTATTTAAAAGCACAATATATATAGTTTTACATATAGTTATATATATATAGTTATACATATAGATTTATAGTTAGTTAACTACTAGTACTGTGTATGAGAGCTAGTCTTAAGTTACTTTAACCCTTTAATGCACGATATTTATATAATAGTTGATAATGCACGATATAATAGTTGACTATTTTATCGTTAAAAGAACATAATATGGAATCCAATTATCGGAAAAATAAAATTTTCCTTTTTATTTTCAAATTTTAAAATTACCATAGTAATAGAAACTACTTACGAGTCGGTATTAAGTAATTCAAAGTCAACTGTTTCTTTTGTAACTAAACCAATAAACTTACTTGACGACATTTTGAAAATATCAAAATAAAAAGTCACGTAACTTGCGCTACAACATTGATTTGCAGATTTGGGCATTAGAACATTATAATACTAAAATGTTTTAAAAAAGTGAAATAGAATAAGATAAAACTAACAAAATACGTAAAATTGTAATTAGAACAAAGTCAAATTGAATAAATCTTGACGAAGCAGAGAAGGTAATAATTTATTGATAAGTGGAAGAAATAGATTATACTTTTTTAAACATTAAAAATTGGTTTTTGCAAAAAAAAAAAATTTGTAGATAGAACAAGATAATACTGAGGGGACGATATGTATATATATATATATATATATATATATATATATATATATATATATATATATATATATATATATATATATATATATATATATATATATATATATATATATATATATATATATATATATATATATATATATATATATATATTATACATATATTGTATATATTATTGGTATTATACATACATATATTATATATACATATTTATATATTATATATACATACATATATTATATATATACATTATACATATATTATACACATATAAATATACATATATTAATAAGGTATAATATAAATATACATATATATGTATATATATACACACACACACACACACACACACACACACACACACACACACACAAAAATTAAAACCTTCATCAAATAACTTCATAAAACAGTTAACATATACAACAATATTTGCTATAGCCAATACTGGTGCCCAGACATGCACTGCTGGCTCAGACATGTTTTAAAAAATTGTCAAAATTAGAGCAGTACTTAATGAAATTAAGCCATATAATTCGGGGTGTCACCGACGACAGCCTCAAAGTTAAAGGTGTTATAATAGTAAGAATATCAAATAAAATTGCGTCAACAACACAACTATTATACATATGCGACAACGTTATCACAAACCGCTTTATAAAATCTATCCATCATTCCAATCGATTTTCCTTCTTTTATTACAAATACAAACATCAGTAAATTATGTAGTCAAAAAGAAACCAATAAAAAAACCTATACATTAGCTAATGTGGCTGTTTTGTCAGAACTACAAGTCCACCATTGCCTAAAGTGATCCTAATTGTCGCTACAATAGAAAATCGCTTAGCAATGGAAGAGTGGATAAAAATTTATGCCAACAGCGCATTTTATGCATGAACACACCAAAAAATTACAACCAACGACAGGAAATCTATTAAACATAACATTCAAAGATGGGGTTATCTCAAGTGCAGTACATAAACCAAAACCACATCATTGACGAAACGAGGTAAAAGGAAACTCGATGACTACGTAGCACTCGGTATTATTGAACTAGTACAACAAGAAACCCAACGGAATAATGTTCCAGAATGGTTATTGTACCAAAGAAAGACGGTTCACTTCGAAGTACTATTATCCTACAACGTTTAAACGACGCGACATTGAGAGAAACACATCACACTAATTCGCCATTTAACATTTCTAATCAAATCCCAAAATGTAAAAAGAAGATTAACATTGACGCTTGGAATGGATATCACAGTGTACCTCTCTCGCAGACCGCTAAAAAGACCACAACCTTTATTACAGATGGGGACGCTATCAATATTTAAGAGTTCCACAAGGATTCCATGCATCAAACGATGTATACGCCAAACGTTTTGATGATATAACCCATAACTTTCCACGAGTTATCAGATGTGTTTATGATTCTCTACTTTGGGATAACGATATTGAATCTTCATTTTGGCATAATATGTCTTATATTAACTATGCTAAGACAACAGCATTGTTTTTAATCCTGAAAAATTTAAATTCGCATTGGACAACATTGAGTTTGCTGGGTTTGAGTTAACCATGAAAGGATACAGACCTTCCAAAAAGCTATTAGACGCTATAAAACATTTCCCATCTCCAAAAAATATTACCAGGATTCGCTTATGGGTTGGCCTGGTTACACAGGTATCATACGTTTTTACTCAGACACCAATAATGACTCCATTCCGCACCCTGTTAAATAAAAAAGGTAAATTTTATTGGCACCTAATCTTTCAAAATCTTTTTCAAGAATTAAAATAATCGAGTCAATAAAAGGTGTACAAACATTCAACACTAATCGTCAAACTTGCTTATCTACCGATTGAAGTAAATCAGGTACAGGTTTTATTCTAACACTAAGGCATTGCGAATGCCCTGACATTAATAATCCAATATGCGGTATACCTCATTGGAAAAATGTTTACAAAAGATGCCGAAAGTCGATACGCTCCTATTGAAGGCAAGTTCTTAGTATTATTATATGGTTTAGAAAATGTTTGTGATGGGATTTCATAACCTAATTGTTGCAGTTGACCATAAACTATTAGTAAAAATGTTCAACGATCAAATCCTAGACGAGATCAAGAATCCTCAAATCATTGACCAAAGCTCAATATATATATATATATATATATATATATATATATATATATATATATATATATATATATATATATATATATATATATATATATATATATATATATATACACTGCCGCTCACGGAAGTTAGGAGAAAAAATATTTTTTCAAAAGAACAATATTAAAATGTAATTACGTTATAAAATTATTTACTTATATAAATAAAATTTATGTTTATATAAAAATAAATCAAGTTAAATAAAATTTGTATCAAAAAAATTCTAAATTAAGTTATTTTAATGTAAATATATTAAAATAACTAACATTTAAAATAACATGAATTGAACTCACAAGTAAAAGTCTTATCATTTTAAATAAATAAACAGAGAACGCAGAAACATATTAAAGATCACGTATGAATCTGTATTTTACATTATCAACACAAATCTTTTAAGTTTGTCATTTAACAAGTATTTCTATTGTTTACTGTGTTTATGCAGATATTTTGTGTATTTTGTGTTAGTGTTTTAAAAATTTCAAGTGCAGTAGTTCAAAGGTAAATTTAAAAATTATTTTTTTAATGTAAATTCAAAATATTGAAAAAAATATGCCTAAAGGTAAGCCAATAAGTGTTGAAAAAAGAACAGCAATACTCACTTTTCTTCAAGAAGGCTATACAGTTAGAAAAATAGCTAAAAAGTTAAATCTGAGTAAATCAAGAGTTAGCTATACGAGTCGTCGATATTGAGAATCTGGAAGTTTGGAAGACAGAAATTGTCCAGGTCCTTCTCGCATAACAACAAAAACTGATGACCGACGTATAAAAATCATCAGTAAGCGTAATCGAATGTTAACTGCTCCACAAAAAGCAGCTATTTTCAACTGTGATCGAGAAAAAAAAGTTTCTGTCAGTACAATCAAACGAAGATTGTAAAAAGCTAATTTGCATGGTCGTGTTCCTATCCGAAAACCATATCTACGAAAAGTTAATCGACAGAAGAGATTCCGTTGGGCACAGCTTCTCAAAAATTGGACGATGGATGAATGGAAACAAGTGCTCTGGACCGATGAGTCAAAATTTGAAGTTTTCGGAAATAAGCGAAGAGTTTACCTTACAAAATCTGCTGAAGAAAAAATGCTAACTCAATGTCTGGTTCCAACAGTAAAACATGGTGAAGGCTCTGTGATAGTTTGGGGGTGTTTCTCTCTGGATGGAGTGGGATATTTGCATAAAATCGATGGTATAATGAGAGCAGAACATTATAGAGATATCCTGGAAACAAGTGGAATCCCTTCGGGACTTCTATTAATCATAGAAAATTTTATTCTGATGCATGATAATGACCCTAAACATACTGCATTATTATGTAGAAATTATTTAGAATCAAAAAAAACTGAAAATGTATGACCCTAAACATACTGCATTATTATGTAGAAATTATTTAGAATCAAAAAAAGCTGAAAATGTATTACGTGTAATGACCTGGCCTCCCCAAAGCCTAGACCTCAACCCCATTGAGTTACTGTGGGATGAACTGGATAGAAAAATTAGAACTGTTTGTCCAACATCAAAATCTCATTTATGGAACATTATAGAACAGGAATGGAATTATATTCAAAAAGAAACAATTTGAAAATTAATTGAAAGAATGCCGAGAATAGTTAAAGCAGTTATTAAATCAAAGGTTGGTTTTTTTGACGAAAAAAAAATCTAAATATTATAATGGTTTTTTTACATTTTTATTACATAGAACTGACTAATAATATATTTTATAATGAAAATGTATAAAAAATATAATTTTTATTAATATAAATTAAAAATTCTATAACGTAATTATATATTAATTTTGCTTTTTTGAGAAAATCTCTACTGTCCTAACTTCCGTGAGCGGCAGTGTATATATATATATTTATATTTGTATATATACATATGTATGTATATATATATATATATATATATATATATATATATATATATATATATATATATATATATATATATATATATATATTCTTGCATATATATATATTTATATGTATATATATATATATATATATATATATATTTATATATATATATATATATATATATATATATATATATATATATATATATATATATATATATATATATATATATATATATTCTTGCATATATATATATTTATATGTATATATATATATATATATATTATATATATATATATATATATATATATATATATATATACATTTGTATATATACATATGTATGTATATATATATGTATATATATATATATATATATATATATATATATATATATATATATATATATATATATATATTCTTGCAACATTAAAAAAATTGTAAAGCGAATAACAACACCAGTTTAGATTATTTGTAGACAGTTTGAATGTAATGCTGTAGTAAATGAGTTTGTATCTGATCTAAAAATTATATTTATAAACAAGCATAACAAAGGACAATACTCTTTTTTTTTAAGATTTTTAATACAATATAATGATGCTTACTCACCAAATGTTTAACTTGAAGCACCATGTGGCAATATTTGTGTTAGACAATAAATTTGTTTAGTGAAAAATATTTGTATTTTTGACGAGACTAGATTTATTTTGTACTAGTCATTTTTAAAAAAAATAAAATTTTTTTACTTATCCTTATGATTCAACTCTGTAAGAAATATTTTTAGCATTAAATTTAGAAAAAGTTGAACATGTTGCAATTTTTAATGAAAATTTTCTCAAGTACGTCTTGCTGCACTTGTTATAGTTTGTTGAAATTTGTACAACAAATTTCAACAAACTATAACAATTTGAACATTTAATTCTTGATAACAAAAGTGGTCATAATTTATTTTATTTTTATTATTTTATGTCTCAAGTGTATACTTTCAATAATAATAATATTATATAATAATAACAATATTGTTTGTAATAATACATTCCATAGCAAATATTTAAAATAAATGACTTTGATAATATAAATGACATCATAAAATATGCTTTTGATGAAATTTCATGTTATGTGTTTTTTATTTTTGTTTTCATATTTTCTTTGCATTTTATTTTTTGAAATAATTTTGCTATTTTTTAATTCTCTATATTTAACATTTCTCAAATTTTTTTGTCATTATCATTATCAAATATAACGAAATGATATATGGTAATTACACTTAATGCCTATAATTACTATTTTTAATAAAATTTATTACTAAATTTAACATATGATTTATTTTTATGAGAACCATAAAAAATAAAAATTACATGAAAGTGGTATACTTCAAACAGTTTTCAAAGTCAAATTGATGAAGGTAACGGTATTTCTTTTCCTATAGAGTATTTAACAAATTGAGTAAAAATACGTTCATTAACATTTGGTGTTTACAAATCTGCTATAAAATTAAATCTTGTGAAATTACTTAATACTTAGTTTAAAAAGAAACTCTTCATTTTGACTATGTTAGATTATATAAAATTAGTGTCATTAGTGCTACCCATTATGCCGAAAGCTACGAAAGTGTAAGCTAGCAGGGTAATGGCCAACATCATATGATTTTAATAATTTTTCTGTAAGGCAACAAAGATTTAAAAAACATTTTTTTTTTTTTTAAATACTTCGCAATACTTTGTATGTAAATTCATTACAAGCCCTACTGTAAGATCCCATAAATGGGCGTGATTAGATGGGATGGTTGGTTAAAAAGGAAATTTATAAATATTTCGTATTACTATGGCTCGGCCATATTTGGATTAAGGGTACATAAGGAGGTTGATAATAATATAATTCATTTGTACTGTTTTTAGTGTTGCTAGCATTACTTCATATCAGTCAGTGCGAATGGTGTGGTAAAACTGCATGTGATAAAATGAATGTATTAATCATAATCTATTTGCGCGTGTTATTTGGAATATCTGTAAATGACACAATACAAATCAATTTTCAAATGGGAGACGAGTTTTACTTCGAAATTCCACCGAGCTTTAATAAAAACCAAAAACACTTTAAAAAAAATAAAATTAATCAACAAAAATCCTAACAAGTATCACCAGGATAGAATAAAAAAATTTTTTATGTTAATGAAAAAAATTATAAAGATCCTTTTACTGCCAGGATAGCAGAGTCTATAGTAACTGGGTTAACAGGTGCATTTAATCCAAAAAGTGTTTTAAATACAGCAAATGCAATTAAAGATGTTGCTAAAGTATCAAAAACTATAATATATAATGTAAAATTTTGTTCGATACCTGAATTACCAGATGTTAGAAAAATATCAAAACTTTATTGTCTAAAAATAAAACTGCTCAAGATAAACAATTAGCTATGAAAGAATTGGGTAGAACAAGGTCTTTAAACGTATTGAAACAATATTTATACAATGAAAGCGACTGGCTATCTATATCATCCTTAAATTCCCTCTTTAGATTCTACAACATCAAATTCCACAGTTAAAAGCATTTCGTCTATAAGCAGTAATTGGACTGTTTTTTAACGACGCCACAGGTAAACGAGTTACATCTAGATTTAGTTCTAGAGTAAATACTAAAGATCCACGATTTCGAGAAAAAATTAATTGTGCAGAAAAATGTTTCCACTAGAATGGAAAAATGATGAAGGTCTGAGAAAGCATATAAATATATTAATAAACGAGCCCGATTAAATATATCTATGACAATGAACTAAGCTACTTAAAAAGGTTGTGATAGTCAAGGTGCTGGGTTGTTTTTAGAAAACAAAGACTCAAATAAAGATCATTTAACTAAATATAGTATATTACAGCGTAACTTTAGTTCATAAAACACCTTCAGAGCTGATTACATATTTGGTCATGCTATTACACCACATTTCGAGAGTAATTTATTAGCTATAGCTTTAGTCGACAACCCTGATCATTTTAATATACATTTCCCCTGTATTAATACTGCTTATCCTGAAATGAGTCCCGAACAGACATATGTAGTTAGTAGAAATGTGCAATGCACTGCACCATTTAACGTGTTTGGGAAGGCTAATGATCCAACAAACTTTAAAAATAATTTTGATTTATTCTATAACCCATATAGTCAGTTTGATCATGATGGTACCGTTTTTGAAAATCGAGCAAAATACGATACAATTGTAGAAGGCTCGTTATTACCTGTTGATAGAGTATGGAATTATTTACCTACTCGAATGTCGTTTTATTTATGTTTTGATCCTGCGTATATCGGAGACTGAGTTATGCCAGCCTATTTTAGATTTAAAGTACATTTAGAGCACACTATAACTACCTACGGCAAAGAGTGGTTTTACGATAAAGCAAATGTTTATCCTGTAAATCCTAGTTATACAAAAACTACGCCTACACAAGCTGCAGTTGCTAATAATTGCACTTTTACTAACGTAACAATATTTAACCCGTTTAATATTACTAAGAACAACTTAACTTTTTTAAGTTGTTATCAAAAGGTATATTTCCCCGCATTTGTTACAATGTTTATTGCAGAACTTACAAACGACGCCGACAAGAATGAACCAGAGACATATAAAATAAAATTGTAACTTATTATATTTAAAATAAAGTGCTATATTTAAAATGTTTTTTTATTATAATAATACATAACTAACGAATTTGTCGAGATGTTGAACCGAACCATAAAATTAAACACCTGTTTTCAAATGCTTAAAACTTGAAGGGTGCCACTTTAATATGTCATATTTAGAGTCAGCATTCATAGTTATTAACGTTGGTTGTGGATCAATCGGCATTGAATCCTAGTATTTGATGTCGGTTTTCAGTGTAGTGTACCCTTCAAGAAACTGCTTGATTATTTGAATAACACCAAGGTGTTCAAACACCATCTTATCACATCTGTAGGCTAGACAGTTACTTAAAGACTGTAACATAAACGCAGAAGGGGAAGGACTGAACGGACAATTAAAAAAGCCAATTTCATGTATTTTAAAACAAGATTACAAAAGAGTAGCGAAAAAAGTTTTGCCGGAGTCAGAAGGCCTGCATAAAATAAGACCGCGACGCTCATCATTTAAGTTAAAAAGAATCGCGCAATGTATTTGCTGTAGCTTATTTATGCTCATTTGATTAGCGGGGGCAATATGTCCAAGAAAGAAAAGCAGTGCTCCTAGCTTAGACATATTGTCAATTACTTGAACCCTTGGTGTTAGTACGTCCTGTCGTCGTATTTTAAGGTAATTGTGACGGAAAACAGTCTTTTTAATCTTTTCTAGTGATCGCACGTCTATTGTATATTCTTAGTCTTGTAACTCGTCGCTTGTTTACAATTCCTTATCATAGGGTCTCGAAATAATAATGCATTTATGTGTCAAACATTTAACAAATGAACATTTGTTTTTATTTTTATTTATTTATTTCAGTTTCTATAGTAGTCGGTTTGTCCTGCATGCCAGTAAGGTTAAAGTATTTGTGTGCAGATATGTAATTAAATAGCACCTTGCACGTAGTTAATGCATTTCTTGAAGTAGTTACTTGTATTAAGTTGCTTAATTTTACTTTTCGAATTGCACTTTCCGCAGATTGTTCTGTAACGTCGCTTGCATCGTTCGTTACATCCAATGCACTGATATCGTCTGACTTTGAAGTAACGTCTTCTGAAATAAAGTATTTTATTTTCCTGATTGCAGCGTCCGATGCTGTGCAGTGGATAGACTTAGTGTGTGTGTGCAGTTTTTCATCAAATTCTGACAGTTTCCGTCGAAATATATGCAGACGATGTGGCTTCTTGTGAATAAAGGCAAGCAGTAGCAATTACTGATGGCTTTATTGTGCCACATATATTCGTTAAGCCTTCCTGAATAAATAACGTGAAACATGTCAAAGCCATGGGATCGTTTTGGATTTAAAACAAATATTTCCTAAATAAATTATTTATTCTTTAACAATTGCTCTATTAAACATAATGTTATATATTTAAATATATTGTCTGAATGTATTACATTTACATTGTTATCTACATGCAATTTTGGGCAGTGTTCAGAACTTCTGCCCATTGTCGCAGCATCCGGTCGGTTTGACATTTCGGCACCTTCACACTCTTCTTCGAATTCGTCAGAAGATGAACTTTCGATAATGTTCTTTGTAGTCTTTTAACTTTGTCAATTCCTCTTTGATTATTTACTCTAATTGGCGACGATTATTGACGGCTCCGGTAATACTCTGATTGTTATTGGTATCTTTAACACTTTCGATACTTGTTTCTCTATCGATATTAATTTCAAGTCTATCTTCGTGATCTGTTTCGACAAGTTGACATTTTTCAATAGTACCTTCGATGATGTTTCCATCTGTGATACAGTCGATGTGTTTTCTGTCGCCGGTAGCTTTCCACAACTGTTGAGATAACTCGTTTGGAATCACACTTGTTACATCCTTCTTCGAGCATTCTATCAAGCTGCTGCTGTAGGTTGGCGATATATTCATTGTTTCGCTGTTTTCTTGCTTGTTGCTTGTCAGTAAGAATTCGTTGTTTTCCTGACTTGATATCGACATTATATGTTGTTCTTTTTCGTAAGAAGCGCATGGACTGCATTTCTGATACAAACTGCAATTACAATATAATCCTTGTAAGCTCTTAAAATTGTCACATATAACTGAACATTTAATAAATATTTATGCTTTTATATTATTTAACATTATTATTTCAAATATCTTTTCTTCACTAATATACTATTATAGTAAATTAATTACTGATTATATTGAATAATTATTGATTTCTATATTTAAAGCTCAAACCTAGAATATGAAAAGCTTTTTAATATTTTGTAAAAGAAATTTTCTTTTTATTTTGGCTGATGCAGTCTATTTGATAAATCAAGTTCTCCAGGAAGTTAATGAGTAAGTAAAAGTTGTAGTCATGTAAGATATTGCTTGTTTCTTTATCAAACACCTTTAGGTAAATAGCTCTTATTTTATTAAAATGTGTTGGTTTAAAAAAAATGTTGAGCTGTTGTACATTACTCTTTGTTGAAATAAAGCCAAATACAATTGACTTGCATATTATTTTCATTGTAGAATAGAGGAAGTACTATTCTTAATAAGAACTTTTCATTCTGCATTCTATCATTTTATGTGTATGCTCATAAATCAGCTTGTCAGGTATTTGCTTTTTAAGATAAAAAAAATAAATACTTCTTTGATAATAAAACCATTTGTTGATTTGATTATTGAGATAAATACTGCTTTGATTACTTGAAGGATTACTGCTTAAATTACAATAGTTCCCTGTACCTACAATATGTGCCAGTATAAAAATATAAATTAATTAACCTTTCTATTAAGTTACAATATTCTCCCAAATCAACTGTTGGGATTGGTATTTCAGACGGAGAGGTTATTGAGCGCCTGTAGTCTACCCTTAGACGATTTTCAAAAATTACCAAAGAACAAACACCCAGTCATAGAGCAGACACAATTTCACTTGGTTTACTTCATCATGCCCAATACTCTGTTGCACACATATAATATTGTTATATATATATATATATATATATATATATATATATATATATATATATATATATATATATATATATATATATATATATATATATATATATATATATTTATATGTGTGTGTGTGTGTATATATATATATATATATATATATATATATATATATATATATATAACACAAATATACATATACACATACAAACACTATATAAACATACATATATTATAATATTATAGATGTATGTTTACATAGTAATAGTAATAGTATTATTTAATGATGTGCTGGACTAAGCCAGTGAGTGTGTTATCACGCACACGATGACGGCAGTTATGCTTGACTGCTGCTCAACCAGCAATCAAAAGCTCCTTCAAAACAATTAACCAATTTTGATGTAACAATTTTAGTCGGAAGTAAACTCCATGCGTTTACAATTCTATTAAAAAGAATTGTTCTCTTGAAGGGTGTTTAGCAAATTCTTTATGGAATTTAAAACAATACACCCGCAAACAGTTATTAACAAGTGGAAAACTTTTTCTACTGGTTATCTTTTCAATACCATGCATAAGTTTGTATAGTTCAATTAAATCTCCCCTTTTTCTTCTTTCAGTTATCGTTGTCAAGTTTAAGGCAATGAGTCGATCTTCATATTTGAGACAATTAATTGATGAAACGAGTTTAGTTACTCTACGTTGTGTTTTGTCAACTGCATTACAGTCTCCTTTCATATAAGGAGACCATACTGGAACATCAAATTCAGGAAGTGGGCGAATGAACGTTAAATAGAGAGATCTTATTAGTTGACAGTCGAATCTTGCAAACGATTTCTTTATCCGTCCCAGCATTTTATTTGCTTTACTAATTGTCATGGTTACTTCATTTTTCCATTTTAGATTTGTTAAAAAAATAACTGCAAGATCTCGTTCAGACTCAGAATCTTGAAGTTCTATACCATTAATGAAAAATGGGTAGCTTATTGTTGGAGCCATAATGCATTACAACGCACTTTTTTATGTTGAATTTTAGCAACCAGTCTTGAGTCCATTCAAATTTTTTATGTCACCGCTAACCACTCTCTGTCTCCTATTTCTTAGAAACATGCAATCCATTTTAGTATTAATCCATCAATACCATAAGCTTTTAGTTTTAGCAACAATCTGTTAAGAGCAACTGTGTCAAATGCCTTTGCAAAATCCAGTAGAAAAACATCAACTGGAGTATGATTTTTAATGTTTAATGTTATGAAATCTATTGCTTCTAATAGATTTGTTGTACATGATTTTTTCTTTATGAATCCATGTTGTTGTTCTGTTAGCAAATTGTTGTTATAAAAATGAGTTTCAGTTTTTATTAGAATAATACCTTCTAATATTTTGCACACCACTGAAGTTAGGGAAACTGGTCTGTAAATAGCTGTCTCTGCTTTGCCACCTTTTTTAAAGAGAGGTGTTATATTTGCAGATCTAAATTAAATTGGGAGTTGGCTCGAAGCTAATGATTCTCTGAAAATTAATGTTAAAAAAAAAGCAAACGCCTCTGCAGTATTCTTCAGTATAGAAGGGTAAAGTTTATCATGGCCAAAAGTTTTATGTTCATTAAGACTCTGAAGCCTGTTCAAAACATCATTATAACTAATGTCATTAGGAGTAAGATCAGAAACATTTTCAGCACAATAGTTTACTCTCAATTCAATGAACTGATTCAAATGAACTGGTTTATTCTTGTACAGTTGAACCCAGTTAACAGTCGAAATAAATTGAGAAGTTCTATCATAATTTGCTTTTTTGTAATCAAATTTATAACAGTTTACAGGCGGAATTTTTACTTTATTTGTAAGAAAGTAATTAAAAAATATAACTAAATGACCTTAGTTGTGTTACGAAGAACAAACTGTGTATCTATTGCACATACATTTCCGGATTCAGTTGTAAAAATCAAATCTAATATAATAACTGCCACTTCATTCGAGATTTGGAAAGTTGGAGCATTTATATGTTGATATAAAAAAGTGTCATTTAATGTATTACTAAAGATATGCTCAATCCCTGAATTGTTGTTAATAGAAGATACATTTCCATTTAGAATTTCCATTTAGATAGAAGATTCCATAGAAGATACATTTCCATTTAGAATAGAAGATACATTTCCATTTCCATTAGACCAATTTATTAAAGGAAAATTAAAATTTCCCATAATGGAAACATCTTTGATGCCTTTTTTATCGACAAAATATTTAGCTTCATAAAATACTCAATCAAAAGCAGCCATATCAACAAATTATTGGCAACAAAAACAAAAGCAGCCATATAAACAAATCATTTGGCCTATAGAGGCAACCAACTAAATATTTATCTTTACCAAAAAATACTACAACCCAGACTTGCTCAATTTCGCTCTGACTAAACTGAATGTTGATAAGCTCATATGAATCAATCAAACTTTTTACATAAAGGCATACACCACCTCCTCTGCGTCCATCACATCTATCTCTTCCTTAAATATTATATCCTTGAATATTGACTATTGAGTTACTTTTGTTTCGCTAACACCAAATAGATATGGGCAATTTGTATCGCTAACAGCAACCATAAATTCATCGAATTTGTTTTCCTAAGATGTTGCATTTAAGTACATACACCTCAAAAAAGTATTTTGTTTAATGTTTTGATACAACTCTTTATCTAGATTATATGTTTTTTTTTTGAATTTTTGGATTTGATTTCGACGGATTACATATCGAAAGGGAGAGTTATTTTCTCTCTTGTCTAAGTTGATAATTTAACTCTCTTTCTGACTCAGTCAAATCTGGACTTATATATTAATTTATGAACCTCACTATTTCTCATGTTTTTAGCTGCTAAAAAGATTGAATTTCGCAGACTAGGATAACTGAGTTCAACAATGATAGGACCAGGTTTCGTTAAATCTTTAGAGTACAACCTTCTCAAGTATACTGGCTTCACTTCAGCTTTATTAATGAAAGACAAAATACCTGTAATTGCAAGTTCATCTTCTGCTTTTTTTTCAAAATTTGATTCTTTTTTAGATTCAGGTACTCTATAGACAATAATTCTTTTCCTTTGTTTCTCTCTTTCATTTAGTTCGTTGATTGTTGCCTATATAAACTGTGAGATTTTACTACACCAATCATGTAAAAGTTTTGCTGCGTTGGAATGATTTCCTTGACCAAAAACCGGCCAGTTTTCCTCAAGTAAAAAATCAGCATTCATTTTTCGAGAATTCTTTGTTTGATCAGAGGGCTACCACCCTAAATAACAGTGGATTACCTCCTGGACGTGAGTTTTTAAAATATATATTTTATCTTATTACACAGGGACTAAAAGGTTTCAGTATGTGTATATATGTATATATATATATATATATATATATATATATATATATATATATACATATATATATATATATATATATATATATATATATATATATATATATATATATATATATATATATATATATATGTATACATATATTTATATATATATATATATATATATATATATATATATATATATATATATATATATATATATATATATATATATATATACATTTATATTTATATATATACATTTATATTTATATATATACATTTATATTTATATATATACATTTATATTTATATATATACATTTATATTTATATATATACATTTATATTTATATATACACTGAAAAAATTCTTCCCTTATATTTGTCACTAGAAAAGACTCCCTTAAAATAAGGAAATTGGTTTTTAAGGAAATTTCTTTCCACAAAAATCTTCCCTAATTTTTTAGGGGAAAATTAAGAAAATATTCCCTTATATTTGACTCTAGGAAACCTTCCCTTGAAATTAGGAAATAGATTTTTAATGAAATTTTTTTCCTCAAAACGAATTTACTTAAAATAAGGAAACTCATAAGTAATAATCTTCTTAATGTAACAAAAGTTACTTGAGTATCTATGAAAAACAAAAACATGAGTTAGAGCAAAAACTTAATAAGCTGGCAAGTTTGGCAATATTGAGTTCACAAGTCTCGCAATTGAGTCCACAAGTCTCACAATGTTATTAAATAAATTATTTTTCATTGTAAAAAAAAAGCTATTATTGAAATTAAATATAAAAAAAAATTACATTCTTGTAGGTATTCCAGTGTCGAGTTGCAATAAGCAAGAATAGATGGAACCACTGTCAACATGCGTGTAACAAAACAATCAGCTGCGTCTGGATGGATGCGTCTAAAACCTTGCAGCAACGAAACACTAAATTATTGTTAAGTAAATACGTAAAGTAATATAGCATTTATCACATTTTTACCAAATGTGAGATTTCCACAAACTAATTTGTTATTAAGTTACCGAACGAAAAAAAAAAGTGGCCGAACTGACCGCTAGCCGCCAAAACCAGAAATACATATGGTCTTATGTCCAATAAGCATTAAGGCACTATGAGATATGTCCAGGACAAACAACAATTAGTTATATACAGTATCGGACTAAAACGAGTGCAACCAAATAATGCTAATTTAGTTTCTTTATAAAAAAGTGCTGCATTTTTTTAATTTAGAGAAATAACTATGTAACTGTTTAGAGACAAAGTTCTTCAAGTTTTATTCATCACAAACTTCATATTTGTACACGAAAATTAGTAAATTAATCAAAAGTATTAAAAAAAGTTGATTTCCTTCTGGGCAAAACAAGTGCAACTCGACAATATGTTGACCAAGCTGTATTTCGCTATCAATATTTCAAGGCGAATCCTTTGTTGTTGATCACAGCCTTGCATCTTTGAGGCATAGATTCGATCAGGTGATCAATGAAACTTTGTGGAATCGCTGCCCAGACCTTTTGGATTTGTTCAAAGAGTTGATCCTTATTACGAACACCTTGACAATTAATTCTGCGGTTGACGATCTGCCACAGGTTCTCGATGGGGTTGAGATCCGGAGATTGAGGCAACCAATCCATTACCGATAGGTGATTGTCTTGAAATCACTGCTTGACTACTTTTGTAATGTGTTTCGGATCGTTGTCTTGCTGAAAAACCCATTTTATCGGCACATTCCATTCAGCATGAGGTAACATAACATCTTTCAGGATATTTTTATACATGAAACGGTCCATTATTCCATGGTGTCGATGTATTGGACTTAGACCGTCAGCAGAATAACACCCCCACACCATTACATTGCCTCCACCATGTTGAACTTCGATTCATCACTGAACAGGACAGTTCGCCATTTCTGCACATTCCAGTCAATATGAGATGTAGCAAACAGGAGTCTTTTCTTCTGGTTTATCAGTGAAATCAGCGGTTTCTTTGCAGGGCGTCGAGAAAACAATCCGGCTTTAACAGCACGTCGTCTGATTGTTCGGTCCGATACAGGCAGCTCTAATTGCTTTTGTATCTGGACTGATGATATCCAGGGATTCTTCTTGACGGATCTGACGATCATAGGGTCCTCTCTAGAAGTCGTGGAACGCGGTCCTCCACCTTTGTTATCTGCTGCCAACTTCCCTGTAGAACGATATTTGGAACATAGTCTCGATACGGTCCATTTACCATGTGATGATACAATAATGCTCTGTGGAACACAACGTCTTGTTTGGATGCGGACTGTTTTGATGTAATGAAACACTTGTTGTATTTCACTTCTTGTTTTTCACACTTTGATAAAACTCACTTCGATAAACTGTCTTGATATTACTGACTGATTGACTTCCATATACTGACTGAATTACATGTCGATTTACAGGTCTCTTATATAGTAAAATGAACCTGTGTGAACCTGTTCTGGAAGATTCTAGATGCTTCTTTTTGATGCTTCTGGAAGCATCTGGATGCTTCTGAATGTTTCTGGATATTTCTGGATGCTTCAAGATGCTTCTTCTGGAAACTTCTGGATACTTCCTTTAATTATTAAAAAACTTCCGTGACGTTGACACAGACCAGACTTAAGAAAATGAAACAAACCTAAAAAGTTGCACTTGTTTTGTCCGCTGCAAAATGGCACTTGTCAATGAAATTCTGCCTTTGTGCTGTCACCTGTCAGCTGATTGCTCGTGTCATGGCATACTATGACTCCAGACTCCCGAACTGTTTGCTGTGGTAGTATAGTTCGTTTCGTTTTTAAGACATGTAAAATTAGGATAACTTTTAAGCATTGTTCGATGTTGGTTGCTAATGTTTTTTCCAATACTGTATATTTTTTTAAGCTATTTTTTAGGTCAGCAAATAAAAAATACAATATCAGTAAAAATCTTTATATTTTCAGTTTGTAATTAAAAGCTATAAGATGCTTTACTATAAACATAAAAAAGAACTATTCATCCTTAAACACATCAATCCTTTGCGTAAAAACCGTATGAAAAAGATAATTAATGAAACAAAAAATTAAAAAAACATGAGTCTAACCATTTTAAGTATCTTTTGGTAAATAGAACAAAGTTATAATTAAAAGTTAATTTTAAATTAACCCTTTATTGTTCTAATATTGAAAAAACTATTAAAAAAATTATTTATATAGTTTTTAAATGAATATTATAAAGATATGAAAAAAAAAAAAAATTTTATTTCAAGTACAGTAACACCTAAATTTTAATTGTTGCCGTTTGGCAACATTGAATGTTAAAGGTAATAGACAAAAAATTTTAAAAAGACTGCTTTCATGCGATTATGTTTAAATATGTTAGCAAACTATATATAGAACTTATTAAATAAAACTTGGAGGAGTGTCCGGGAAGGGGTGGGGGGGATGGTGGTACTTTCAGAGGTCAGATTGACTATGAGAAAATCAAAGAAGCTTATTTAACCTATTTAGCTTATGTTAAATAAAAAGAGAACCTAATGTAAGTTTTAACAATGACATTATTTGATCTTAAAAACTCTGTGCTAAACATTCGTTTTTATAAAATTCTTGAAAACAGTTTTTCCCGCCTGTCAAACATAAACATAATTTGCACTTGGTGCAGTATACACGACTGTAACCAGTCAGACAATATCTGCAGCGATTCTTATTTTTGTGGAAATCTGGCCTCTGGTTGAACTCTGGTTCACTTTCAAAACTTTTTGATGGTCGTCCAACTGGGCGAGTACTAAGACTTTATTTGACTTTGTCAGTCCACAAGCAATATCGATTGTAAACTTAAGAAGCTTGTTTTGCCTCTTTTTAGGTAAGTTTGTCTGGTCAGCGAACCGACGATAAAGTAACCAACCATTGACTTTGCAAATGTCAATACAATGAAATATAATTTTTAGATACCATCGTTTTGATTTTATATTGGTTCGATAAAGAGATATTAGCATATCTGCTAAGTCTACACCACCCATTGCTTCGTTGTAATCTTTTACAATTTCAGGACACATTATGTTAATATAAGCTTTTTTTTTTCCCATCCCATTGCTTGACTGATGTTAAAGATTGAGGAGATGAAAATGTAGAAACCAAATGAACGCACTTATTATCAAACTATTTAACCAAAACTAGATCAGAATTTTTGTCTTTCATTACGGAACTACTGCCGCGATATGCTTTTTAAGTTCTTTATCTGTTGATAAAAGACATTTTTGTACTCGATTACTGCGAATAGTTGTGGTGCAAAGTATACCTGAAGTTTTTAATGACAAGCATAAGTTAAAAGTAGTAAACCAGTTATAAAACATGAGTTTGTGATTTTCATTACTTGGTAAATATTTGCATAACCTTTTTATTACAAAATCTCCATTACATTTGTTTGCACCGGTTGATCCACCTTGGTATAGAAAAAAATCATATATAATTCCAGATTTACCAGCACGTACAAAGTTTATAAAACCCCACTTTGCTGTTTTTTTTTTATTATACTGTCTTATTTTGCTACATTTTGTTTTAGCTGGAATTATCTGTTCGTCGATGGAATGATATTCTTCAGGCTCCATTTCAATACAGTTGTTTCTAACTGCATCTAGGATAGGCTGAACTTTAAAAACTTTGTTAGTCTTATTTATTCCAACATCTTTTAGTGCGTTGTTGTTTGCATGTAAATACTGCCTCAATTTTTTAAACCTATTTATTGGCATAATATCAGCTACTGGCGCATACCTGGTCTCAGTTGCCCAGTACATTTGATAAGATGGTAATTTGACAATTGACATCAACATATAAATACCTATAAATTGTTCCATTTCATTAAAACTTGTGTTTATACATTTTCCAGTTAATTGCACATTATAGAGGTTAGTTTGCTCTACTAATATTTCTGGTATGGAATTGTCCCAAAACAATTTGAAGAAATTTAGTACTGCCATATCAGAAAAATTTACAGGAGGTTTACTAAAATTATTAGTAAACAAATAACTTGTTTCCGATGTTTTGTTAGACCACTTGAAGATGTGTGAAATTTCTGAAGGACTATCTTTTGACATACTGTCTTCTTTATCAGCCCCAAATTCATCCTCACTCTTTTCTCTTATATCGTCTTGTTGATCTTCTACATCTGTTATATAAATGGTGATATTTTATGTGAAAGTTTATACAACTCAAAATAATACTTATATTGAAAATAAAAATGAACTCTAAGCAACACAAAAAATGAAAATGTCAAGAAAAAAAATTATCACTAACTTGAGTGATTTGCAATATCGTTACCAACAAGATTAAAATCAATATTGTGATCAATTTCAAACCAATCCTCATCACCTTCATCATCGTCACCAGCTAATTTTGACAATTCTGAATCAGAACATAAAATGAACTCTAGAGCCTCTGAAACATTATATTGATATTTTTTTTTACTTTCCATCTGAAAAGCAAATTTAAAGATATTTTTCTAAAATATAAGTAATGATTTAACTTAGCTAATAAAATTATATACTTTAAATTATTTAAATAAATAATAGAAAAAAAATACTTTGAAGTAAGACATTAAAAACAAAAATGATTAAAAAATACTGCCGCTATTGTTTAATGTTGCCGTACGGCAACAATTTCATTTGCCCCAGTTATACCCCAGTTCAGCTTTATACACAGAGCCTAGTTTTAACACATTTAAAACAGCTATGCACTTGTAATAAATAAAAAAATAAAAGGAGAAAAGAATTTCAGTTAATTATCAGTTTAGTAGGGCAAAAAGTTGAATGTACTTTTTGCTTACAAAAGTAACCCAAAAGTGTGGTAAATTTACACCAATTTAAATTAGCGCAACAATAACAACATTGACTAGAATAAGAAAAACAAAGTTGGATTTATGTAAAAATATCACTAAATTGATAATTTACGGAACTGGAATCAATTAGATCAATTCAACGTTTTTGTTGCCATATGGCAACAGTGAACAATAAAGGGTTAAAAATAGTGGTTTATACTTACCAGTTATGGTAGTAACAAATGGCATGACATTTGCTGAGCACATTCAAGATATGACGAATGTCTTTGTTCTATTTTTTCCCGTCTGTAGCAAAAAAAATTTTTGTAGCAATTAGCAAGGCTTCAGAAAATGCTGTTGCAGACAATGTTAGCAGTTTAAAAGTTTTAGTTTTAACATCAGCACCTGTTAATTAATTAAAATAAAAATGAAAAGCTTAACTTCATGATAAGAACAAGAAACACATAAAAAGATGAAATTATTTATAGGTTGGGTTCATGACAATTAATCATTTGAACCATATTCATTATAAAAAAGGTGTCTACAAACATAATACATTATAACATAACTTTTAAACATTATACATTATGCCTAAATACCTTATGACATTATACCTATGAAAAGAGTGTCTCCAAACATTATACCTTCGCAAAATTTACATACTATTTATCTTCTGTAACAACCAACAAATAAAAAATCATCTTCTGTGAATACACCACTCTTTTTTTGAATTTCTAAACTAGTAATTTTATCAAAAATTCTTTATCTATTTTGTTCCCCTCGTTCATCTTTTGGAGACCGCGTCCAACATTTTTCACTGCTTTCTGCGAGCATTTTTTATGCATTTTACCAAAAAACCTTTGTGAGATTTAGACTCAAAAAATCTTCCGACATAGCCCAGTGATTCCTGAAAGGAATTCACTTAACATATTTAGCTTGCCTTTTGGAGGGTTAAAACCATACATGTCAATATCTTTAGCAGCTGTGACATAGATGATCGAGACTCATTCAGCAATGCCGTTCCCTACAGTTTTTAAGCGCAAAATATGCAGCCTAGACTTGCTATGTTGGAGCAAAAAATACTGAAGTAATGCTTGACTCGTGAAAACACCAGTACAGCCTTAGAAGGTGTTTGAGTTACCTCTATGTTACTGTTAGTCGAATGAAATGATGGAGTAATGGCATCAGTAATATTTACTACTGTGGCCGGTATCAGTTCCAGCAGCAGATGCTGCCATAACAGGGATTTGAATTTCTCTTATATTCTAAATATGGAATTGTTTAATAATTCATTAATGCAATAAACATGAATATACCACAGTCTGTAAAAATCAGGCAAAAATATTTAAATATGTATTTCTTGGCAATACTCACTCTATTTCATAACTTTATTTGAAATTACTCGCTTCACTTTATAAAGTGAATAAATTTAAATAAAGTTGGTAATTCTTCATTTCGAGATTAAATACAATAGTTTACCTTTTTCCAATTTTCATTTGGTTGTAACACAATAATCGAAATATTAAAGCGTACAACAAATGGGAAATCATCTGGATCAATTTCGCAACGATCAGATCCCAAAACAAACCTTAGTGGGATATCTGTATCTATCTCAAATTTTTTGTGCATTAAAAAACAAAATAATTTTAAAATAGTTAAATATATTAAACAAAATGATTGTAAAATGTTATTGTAGGTTCTGTTTTAAAAGTTTATATTTTCTTATTAGTAAAAAACAACTCTAAATATAAAAAAAACTATAAGACTATTAAACATTAACTATATTAGCTACAAAACGATTAAAAATATAAACTATAAATAAATATTATACCAGAGTTGTTTTGATTTAAAACGATTGAGTTGACTCAGTTGATTTAAATCGATTCAAATCATATTTTAAATCAGTCAAATAAAAATCATGATTAAAATAAATTTTTGTTTTTTAATTGTTTTTGTTGGTTATTTATTGACTCAATCTACAAAGAATCAAATGAAATAGATTAATACAACTCCTACATAAATTAGCATTAGTGTATTAGTCAAATAACGTATTATATGACACATTTTAGTCAAAAAACTTGTTATATCAATGTTCATTGTAGAGGTACCGAAAAAAATTTAGAACCTGTTAACAATTTTGCGTAATTTAGTTATTTTTTCAATGTACGAAACTAATATTGAACTTTGATGATAAATTATATATATATATATATATATATATATATATATATATATATATATATATATATATATATATATATATATATATATATATATATATATATATATATATGATATGCTTTAATAAAAAACCAAAAGGAATTTACACCGCATTCAATTGCATACACATAAGGCGATCAATAAACAAACACACACAAATGTATTGAATTCAAATGAAAATAAAAACATTTTAAACATTTAAACTTTTTAATAAATACATTTAAACAAAGCAATGTAAATATTTATATCAATGTTTACATGGATATCCTTTGTTTTTAATCACCAGATGAAGTCTTCTAGGCATAATTTTAACCAACTTTGAACACCGATCTTTATTAGCTTCCAGACAGCAAACTCGTCTGTCTTCATCCTTCAAGGACTCTGTAGATGTATATTTCGTTCTATCAATATTATCTTTGATGTATTTCCACAAATTTTCGATCGGATTAAGATCCGGACCATTTTCAGGCCAAGGAAAAACTTCAATTTTGTTGTCTACAAACCAAGCCATTGATATTTTAGAGGTGCGACAAGTGGCATTATTTTGCTAAAATATTGAACGGTGAAGCTTTATCAAGGGTTATTTTGCGTTTTTTGAGAAAATGTCAACATATCGGGCACTGTTCAATTTTTTGTTCTTTTCAATGAACTCTATACTTCCTGCGCCCTTATGTGCAAAGCAAGCCCAAACCATGACACCTGGAGAATATTTGACTGTCTTGATGGTGTATCTTGGATCATATATTGAGGAATTAGGATCACGTCGGACATATTATTGTTGGAAATCTTGTTGCAAAATGGTTGACTCGTCTGAAAACATGATTTTCATTCGATCTTCGACTTTCCAATGAATATGTTCCTTGCAAAGGCTAATTCTATCCTTTCGCATCTTTGTTGATAACAACGGCTTTTAATTGGTTTTCTTGCTGGCATTTTAAATTTATTTCGTAACCGACTTTGAATGGTTCTTTCACTAACTTGATAACATATTGGAGTCAACCTTTCCTTAATCTCTCTTGCGCTTATAAAAGGGGACTTTAATACCTCTTGTCGTTACTTAAGTCTATTCTCGAGAAAGTAACTTTCGGCGGACCGCTTCGAGATCTTGAAGTAAATACCCCTGTTTCTTAATAAAGTCTAATAATCTTGTTCACAGAGCTTTGGGAAACTCCAATAACTGTCGCTGTTTGCCTATGCGATTTGGAAGTATTGTTATATAAAGCTATAATTTAGGAACGTACTTCAATTGGTATTTTTTTACTATTACCCATTGGAAAATACTAGAATATTGAAATACAATTGTAATTCGATATAATAAAATGACAAACCTGCTTATGGTATGTAGATTTATTAGTTTATGTGATGGTATTATTAAATATCCTATGACAAAAAAATTGCTCAATTTGTGTGTGTTTGTTTATTGATCGCTTAATTTGTATGCAATTGAATGTGGTGTAAATTCCTTTAGATTTTAATTAATGCATGTCATTATACGCAAAATTGTTAAGTGGTTCTAAACTTTGCATGTCAACATACGCAAAATTCTTAAGTGGTTCTAAGCTTTTTTTGGTACCTGTAGGACTTTTAATAGGGTTATCATGTAATTTTAATTAAAATTTAGACCATAAACAGTTTATTAACATTTCCGAACAATCAAGAATAGTCAAACCAAGTCATCAAATCGTTTACTAAAAACATACATGATAAAAATAGTATTACAGAACTAAAAGATAAGTATGCAATTAATTATGCTTATGTTATGGTCGTGTATGTGACATTTTAACTGTAAAAAACATAATTTAAACATATATAATATAAAAACTACTTGAAACAACAAAATGTTGGAAAAAAAGGGTAAAAATAACATATCTGGGAGCAACAAAAAATAACTCTTTCTCTTCATAAAAAACTTGGTGAATGTTTAAGGGAATGTCATCATTCAATTCATGGACTTGCTTACAGAAAAGTGTTGATTGTGGATTGTAATTAACTTAACAGCCATGAAAATGGCTTAGTAAACTGTAAGCATCTGCATGAAAACGGTGTTATTAAGGTAAATTACACTTTCAGCAAATCCAAACTCAGGTATACCATCATTAAAATTACATACTATAACACTTTGCTGTAAAATTTTATAACGCCGAATTTCAAATCATTTCAAAAAATGCACTGTTATTAAATTGCAGGTGGAGACTTTTACACCCTCGTCAGATTCTAATTGCTTCAACATGTTTGTTAATGGGGCAAGAGTTATATCATAAGACCGTGTTTTATCTTTAGTATCTAGAGCATACCACATGCCCACTAGAAAAATTGAAGACTCTTTAGAAAGAAATCTGCAAGGTAAATTTCTCACTGTCATATAAAAAGCCTCTATTTTATGTATCCGTGTATACGGACCAAGTGGATTTTTTGTTTCAAACCCATCAATATAAAAATGTAAAATCATAACATCAGGAAATTTAGAAAAATAGGGATGCTGCTTGTATGAGTAAGTGTCAAGGTAATCAGTTATGCTCCCATCATTACTTGCATGGTCATAGCAATTTAAACTTAAGGAGTGATGTTCACATTGAATTACTATTCGTGCTCATAATAATTCAATAAAAATGTGTTGAGCAGTATTCAGTATTTCTTTTATTTCGTAACTTCCTAATGAAACTGATTTGCATTTCTCTTTCCTTACTTTAAGAAACACTGGCTGTAGAACTATATAAGAATAATTTTTTTTTTAATATGCTATCAGCTTATGTTCTGTATCAACTTTATCAATGCAAGTAGTCATAGTCGCAAGATCTTCATAAGGATTTTAGACACAAATAACATTTTCATCAATATTTAGTTCATTAAAAACGGAGTGAACCTGCTCTAAAGTTAACTGCAGTGAATCCTGCATTAGTTCCTTAAGACAGTAGTTCCTTTGTAACTTCAGTTACAAATTGCGCGTTTGTCAAAAGAATGTTAGATTGTGCTTGAAGTTTAGCAATAAATGAAACAAATGGTTTTTGCATACTATCTTGAATATTGCTTCTTTCTCTATTATATAAGAATCTACACTGCATTCCATTTGCTCATCAGTTGAGACATCATTTATATCATTAAATAAATATTGGCTTGAAAATTCATATGTAGATTCTATATTGTTTACATATATCAAATCCTGGTTATACTTGCAAATATGCACTCTTAAATTGGAAAAACAGGAACATCTTTTAGGATAGTCACTTTGGCCACATTATGTGCATAGACAGCATGTGCCCGTTTTAAATGACATACCATAAAGTGTACAGCACCAAAAGACTTTCCGCAGACAAAACAATGTATTCTCATATTAAAATAGGGTTTTTAAATATTTTGATAAATCTGATCTTTTCTAAATTATGTAACTATTAGACAAAAATATTACCCTGACGATAATAGTCCAGCTACGCCATGATTGTACATGCACAAAACTACATTTTTTTTCGATCGATCTTGACTGAACATTTGAAGAATTAAACACCCAGAATTCTCCATCAATACCAATAAAAGAATACTCAGCTAAATAAAAAGCAGTTTTCAATAGATATTTCTTATTACCTTTTGGATTAAAATATTACCTATTTCAATACAAAAAAACTTTAATTTATAGTAATATTAAAAAGTAGAAAGTAAAAATTTAAATGCAATTTTAACCCTTGCACAGCAAAAAGTAAAAGGATAACAAACCTAAAAACCTAAATATAAAAAAACCTATGTATATATAAATATATATATATATATATATATATATATATATATATATATATATATATATATATATATATATATATATATATATATATATATATATATAATACAAGTACATATATACAAACATTCATACACTATATAAACATACATATATAATATATGTATATATATATATATATATATATATATATATATATATATATATTATATATGTATGTTTATATATATATATATATATATATATTTATATATATATATATATATATATATTATATATGTATGTTAATATATATATATATATATATATATATATATATATATATATATATCTATATATATACACACACACATATATATGTATTTATTGTATTTTACGACTTTTATATGTAAACATTTGTGTGTATATATATATAAAAGTCGTAAAATATAAATATATGTATATATAGTGTATGTAAATATATATAAATACATGTATATATATATATATATATATATGTATATATATATATATATATATATGTATATATATATATATATATATATATATATATATTTATATATATATATTTATATATATATATATATATATATATATCCCCCACAGCACACGACTCTAGGCCAGAACTCTAGCGAATCATCGCACGTCGTTGCGACTATATTAGTAACAGACCATTACTGGCGAGAGTCTAGCAGGCGACTCAAGCAACTTTTTTATGTACGGTAAGTCTTTGCAAAGAGTCGCAGCGGCATGCGACGAAACGCTAGAACTCTGTCTTGAGCCTCTGCGATGTCATTTGATTTCGGGCCAGCACTCGTCCGACAGCTGTGTATACAGAGTTTTAGCAGAATGTCGTTTTTAGCACAAGAAAGTATTGTTATACTTTAGTTTAGTATAAATGTTATGCTGATATCATATATGCATAACTTTTTCGCAAAAGATGCTTTTTTAATTAAAAACATAGTTAGTATAAAGTTTTTAATAAGGTTTGATAAATCTAACTTTGACTAAAACTTTTTATTTATTATAATAAATAAAACATTTTAATTTGAAGAGCTTCAATTTCTTCGACAAAATAAAGAATTTTCATTTAATATATATATATATATATTTATATATATATATATATATATATATATATATATATATATATATATATATATATATATATATATATATATATATATATATATATATGTTGTTTTTTACAAGGTGTTTGCTTTGAATCAGTCTTGTACTATTTGCATCGTCCCTTTACACATATATTATTGTAAGATTTATACTCTATTTTAATCGTGTTTATTTTTGTGAAAAATAAATTGATAAATTGAAACATACATAAATATATAAAGAGAGAGAGGGAGAGAGAGAGAGAGAGAGAAAGAGAGGGTTACAAAAGTTATCATACAGTGAATTATTTAATAAGTTTAGTCATTTTTTATATATTTTTCAGATTTTTCGGTGAAGTTATTTACAAAATTTATTTTATAGATTAAAATTAATGCAACATGGAAAGAAAAATACTATGCTTTTAAAAAATTCCTTCGAAAAACATAGATACATAAAAAAGGTCTTGTTTAAAATATTACAAAAGTCTTCGTACAATTTGAAAAATCTTTCAGAAAGATAGAAAAAAGTGTTAAGAATGGTATGAAGAAACCAAATTTCAATAAAGTGTTGCTTTTCCCTCGCTTTTTATAACAGCTCTCAGTTGATCTGGCATAGAATGAACCAGTTTTTTTGTGAATTAAACACTTAAATACTTCTATGCACTCTCTAAGGCCACTTTCATCTGTGGTTTTTTGTGAAGTGAATTTTACGCATTTCAATTTCCAAATCTGACCATAAATGCTCAATTAGGTTGAGATCTAGATTAAGAGCTGGTGTTTTGATCACTCCTGGACAGTTGTAGAGCATCCAGAGCCGTGTATCAAAAGCACTATGCTTCGGATTGTTGTCCTGGTAGTACTTAAATACACCAGTCAACCTCAAATTTTAAGCACTTTGGTTTAAGTTTCGTTTTAGGACATCAATATAAACACGGGCGTTCATAGTAGTTTCTATAAAATGCATTTTACTAACCCCAAAAGCCGCTATACAGCTCTAAACCATGACACCGCCCCCGCCATGTTTGACTGTTGCTACCATATTTTGCTCTTCTTACACTGTATTTGGTCTTCTCCAAACAAAGACACGTCCATCTGATACAAACAAATTAAATTTACAACCATCAGCAAAATTGCAGTCTCTAAGAACTCTTTAAGCATCGAAACATACTTTTTAGCAAGTTTTAAACGTACATTTCGATTATTCTTAGAAATAAAGAGCTTCTTTCTCGCTACTCTTTCATGAGAATTTTGTTCCTTTAAACATCGTCTCACTCTTTGCACACTTACAGTTTGTCCTAGATCATGTTCCAAATCCTTAGTTAATTTAGGAGCGCTCAGCTTTGGCTCCATCTTGATTTTTCGTACCAACCATTTCTCAGTTCGTTCCGAAAGAAATTTTGGGCGGCCAGTTCTTGAGTTATTTTGAACAGTAGAAAATTTTTATATGATAGACTGAACCGTGGATTTTGGCATGCGAAGCATTCTTTTATCTGTGACAGTGATTTCCGATTTTGATAGCGAGAAACAACGAGATTCTTCATCACTAATGGCAACTCTACTCTAGCATAGTCTATAGAATATAACTATGGTCTGGAAGTCCATTGTTATTTCTTATTGTTACGCTGCGTATGTTGAAATAACTAGTTTTTTAATCACGTGACCAAAGAGTTTGCAAAATATTTATACCATGGCGTCAAGTAACGAGTTTTTAACACAGGAGTCTGCTGATTTATTGATAGATATTCAGGATGAAGGTCTTTTAGGTGAAGAATTTGTTATTGAAAATATTGTAGATGTCGGTGAGGTAAGAAAATTTACGCAAGAAATATATTTAATTAAAAAAAAACTATGTAACTAATGCATGACTAAAGATTTCTTTTCTTATAGGAGTCAACACCAGGCAGTTTTAAGTGCGGCGACTGTGAGAAAATTTGTAAATCAAAAGGGGGGACTTACCCGTCACCGAAGCTGTAAACATTTACTACTAAAAGAGATCTTTGACACAAGTATTAATACAATGAGTAGCACAATACTAAGTGATTTAGTTCTGGAGTCACAAAAAAGTTTATCTGAGGATAACTGTTACAACTAAACTCGACGAGAATGTGTAA
>NC_088922.1:10987500-11135000 GCF_038396675.1 Hydra vulgaris
TAAACATCTCCTCAAAGTCGCGTCTATTATTACT
This sequence comes from Hydra vulgaris, assembly GCF_038396675.1. Taxonomy (NCBI): domain Eukaryota; kingdom Metazoa; phylum Cnidaria; class Hydrozoa; order Anthoathecata; family Hydridae; genus Hydra; species Hydra vulgaris. The sequence continues at coordinate 10,987,535 of NC_088922.1, forward strand.
GGAGTTTCGATAAGAATCAGCACTAATAGCTAGTTTATCCTGTCAGACTAACGTCATTGCCACTTATGCTTTACCCCCGATTTACGCCTAATCCATACTGCAGTAAAAAAGGGCTCACTGCAAATAGCTAAACCCAAATTTGTAGAACACTAATATTTTTTGATGATATAATATAAAAAGTGTAGATCTACTGTACAATGTAAATAAAAATAACTAAATGACATACCACCGGTAGAAAACACTAAGCACAATAAATTAAAATTCTAATAAAAATACCAGAGCAAAACTTAAGCAACTAAACATACAAACAGAAAATACTAATAAATTTCCCACCTAAGACCATTTAAACCATATAGGTACTTTCAGAATAAATAAATCAAAAACAATCAAATGACAATATATCCTATCAAAAACCCTTTTAAAATTAAATAAAACACAATAGAGTTTTCAAAACACTCTAACGCTGTCATAGATAATTCATTCGAATTTTGTTAACCTATCTAAAGTGTAAGAAAATGAACAACCCGCGCGACTTAAAATCATCACTAAAAATCAAGTAATATATGACAGTAGAAAAAAAAACATATTTCTTGAAAAAATGTAAAGATTTGAACTTATAGTAAATGATAAAAGAAATTCTCTGAATAATAATAAAAGACGAAAATTGTGCATGTGAAAATTAAAACAAAGCTGAGTAATGAATGTAAGATAATATAGCATCAAAGTTCCTTTTTAATAGTAATAATATGAAAATCAGCGGATAAAAATTATTGTAATAAGACTAATTAAATAATGTAGTAAGACCAGATAAATTTTAGCCAAATAATTGGTTAAAAAATTATTTTGGGTGATATAATAATAATCTAAGTCGTGATATAAAAACGATGTACGAAAGGGCAAAAAATATTCTAAAGAAGTAAAATTTTCTCTATGGTCCGAATTAATCGTTATTTTGAGACCATAACAAGACAACAACAAAAAGACGTTGATAAACAAAACATGTCGAAAGCCGTTATTTAAAAAGTATCGCGCATATATATATATATATATATATATATATATATATATATATATATATATATATATATATCTATATATATATATATATATATGTATATATATATATATATATATATATATAAATATATATATATATATATATATATAAATATATATATATATATATATGTATATATATATATATATATTATATATATATATACATATAAACATATATGTGTATATATATATATATATATATATATATATATATTTATTTATATATGTATACAGGCTCGCACATAGACTTTGTGGTGCCCAGGGTCAATTTTCGGTCAGTGCCCCAAACTTTGGATTCCTGGGTATATTGAATTAAGCATGAATTTTACTGTTTATGGTCCTTACTTTAACTATCGCCTTACAGTTTAATGAAAATAATAAATATTTTTGTATTGACTATCGTTGTACATAAACACTCTATATTTGAACTTGGTTATATATGACAAAACGAAAACACAGATACAATTTAAAATGAATGGAATTATATATTTCATCAAAAAAATGTTAATTATGAAGACTGAATTACACAAATTTCACTTTGCGGGCTTTCTTCATTGCAAAACTAGAGATGACAATTTCGTACGATAAAGTCTTGGCAAGGTCGTTTTTAATTGAAATCACCATAAGGTTAGTAAGGCGTTCTTCACTCGTTGTTGATCGTAATTTGGATTTGATGAGAGCAAGCTTACTGAAAGAGCGCTCTCCTTCAGCCACTGAAACCGGGATTGCATTAAAAAATGCGAAGCAAAATGCAGATTGAAGGAAATATTGACTGAAGACCTTTCTGGTAGATTCTGTTAAGCAACTTGATAGAAGAAAGAGATTCTATTTGTCCCAAAGTATTTGATCGCTTCAGAACATCTATGTGACGGATTTCTTTAATCAACTCCTCTTATTTTACATCATTTATTTAGGGGTTTGCTAGTACTTTGCATTTTTCTTTCTGACTAAGTTTTTCTTCATCACTAGAAGGAGACGGAGAACACCATATGAATGAAAACATATCCGTCGTCTTCTGAGCTATATCCATTCTGTACCTTATCTAATGGAGCAGCGTGTCAAGAGCAACATTAAATACCTTCACCTCAAAACCCTTTGATTCGTCTTCGTAGAAGTGGCCTGTTTTCATCGACTCGCCGTGAAGTGTTTTCCTTTTCCCTGTTTTTTTCCTAACAAAATCTTTTTGAAACTCAAACAAAGCTAACTCAGGTGCAACCAGTTTCGCTTCTTAGAGGATTTGGGGCCAAGAAGAACGTAGTCGGTCAAGATCATCGATTAGAGTCTTTAAAAATTTTGTCTCGTCATCAAAAGAAATGCTTTCTGATTGAAGAAGGAGGCAGACATCGTTGACACATAGGAAAGCCTTGAATCAGAAAGAAGTCAAGACAATGAATTCAAATGATTAAATCCACTTTTTGAGTGTCTTAACTAAAGTCAGTTGATGGTCTTCTAAATCAAGTTTTTCAAGAAGTTTCAAGGACTTCAGTATTCTTTTGGTCATTTTGACAGTGGCCGGACAGCCTCTATGCGCGTTTGGTGAAGGGACTGGCTAGTTACCTCAGTTAAAATTTTCCAGCGCATGGGGCTACTACTAAAAAGGTTATATAACGACTGCATATTGTCAAAATAGTTCTTGACTACAATTAAGGATTCTGCAGAATGAACACCAGCTAGACTGAGGCCATGCGCACTGAAAGGCATGAACAAAGCTTGGGGATTTTTCTCGAAAATGATGGCTTACACCCCTTTGTTTACACCGGACATATTAGCCCCGTTATCATAGCCCTGGCCCCGGCAGTTCTTTAAATCAATGCAACTTTGATCCAATACGTCTATAATTATCTTCGCAATGTCAGAACCCTTTTTTTCTCCTGATTTTATTACCTTCAGAAATCGCTCTTTTACAATCCATTGGTTGTCAGACCCTAGGTGGACAAATCGAAGAACGAAAGTGATTTGTTCCGTATGAGACACCTCCGGAGTTCCGTCAACAATAATGGAAAAATAAATGGCTGTGTGGACTTCATCGATAATAGCAGCAAAAACAGTTTTACTGCATGCCATAATGAACTCATTTTGAGTTCTCCGGCTCAAATAGTGCGCTTATATTTTTGTACCTTGTTTTTGGTGTCTAGAAACTTCTTCTAGATGAAACTGAAGTGTCTTATTGTGTTTCCCCAACAGCTCAAGAGTGGCTAAAAAATTACCATTATTATACTCGTCCAGCATGTTTGATGAACCTACACAAATATAAACATAATATTGAATAAAGTTCACATCTAGATTAGTATTCCAAGCAACATTAAAGTTATTTTATAAACATAAACTTCACATAATACACCTCGAAAATTAAGATTTCTTAAACTAAATGGATAGTAACGTCAAGGACGCAGCGTAAAATTTCATACCACTTAGATGCCTCATTTTTTATTGACTTTTCAAGTTCTGAATCAATCCCAGTTTGATTTTTCAAGGCTCCAAAGGCTGATTTCCAGACGATGTAGTGATTTCCGTGTTGAGCATTACACTGGTGACTTTTAATCTTTTCTCCCAGCTTTTGCCAATTATCTTTTATTCCGCCATTCCACATCAAGAGCAAAGATTGAAATCCAGGGCCAAAATTACGCTTTTGTCTAAAATAGAGCAGGGAAAACAAATGAAAGCTTTTGCAGTTCCACTTCAGATAAGCCAGTCTCTGTTAATCTTTTCTCCGTTGAGAGAAGTTTCGCATAAAACGGAGGTAAGAACTTTTTTGTTTGTAGAATCCGAAAGAAAAAGTGGCGGATTTTGAGGTGGTCCATTTGGTATGACTAGATTGCGTTCGACTTTAGATAATCATTTTCTTCTTCAGAGACCGTTGAAATCCTTGAAGGTGAAGATGGTTTTCTTGGACTCAGGGGTTCTTCAACGCTGTTGGTAGCAAGGTCCGTCTAAAAAAAAATTGTTTTTGTAGTTTTGGAATTAAATTATGAATATAAGATTGTGAATAAAGAAATTAGGCTGTTAGCCTATACCTGGACTACTTGGTCGGACGTAGAGTTATTAGATGGCTTTTTTTTTTAACTTTATCGAAGCCACACTCTTCCAGTGTGCGTCACTTTGATCCAAAAAAGAGGATCAACTCCGTAATATGAAAAGCAACCGCATGTTTTAATATTTCCATCACCATGTTTAACCGTTTTGATGGTATATCTAGGATCATATTCTTTTCTTTTTTTTTTTGGTCTTCTAACCCAAACAAGTTAGTTTTGGTCTCATCTGACCAACGTATATTTCGCCATTTTGAAGATGGCCATCCCACGTGTTTCTTAGCAAAATCTTTCCTATTTTTAATATTATCTGGTGATAAAAATAGACACTTCTTTGGTACTTTGGCTTTAACATATTGTTGGGTAAGCCTTTTTCTAACTGTCGAAGCACCAATTTGCAGGCCAAGAGTAGTTTATATTTTATTGACGTTGCAAAAAGATTTCTTTTGGAATAAAGAACAATATTTTTGTCATCTCTTCTAGATGTTTTCCTCTTTCGACCACTTGTTTCGAGTGTATTTTTTTTTAATTGCATTGTATACCATATTAATTGAACAGTCCATTTAATTTGAAATTTCTTTCAAAGTTTTACCCTGGTTTCGTAAAATTTTGATTAAATTTCTTTTATCTTCCGAACAATGTACTTTACGTCCTATTTTTAAATGAAATGAAAACAATAATGTAAAATAATAAAAATAGTATGTAAATGTGATAAATTAGTAAAAGAAAAATCAGTCTTTGTTGTAAGTTCTGTAACGTCGAGTCTGTTAAAGCCATCTTGGGTTCTTTGATTTACGACTGGCACTTCCCTTATGATTGTTGTGGCTTTTATATTCACTCCTTACGCTGGCTTTTGATTAGCAATGCAAGGAGAGTCTCCAACTTTAGACTTCACCAACTCACCAAAGATATTCCTAGGGAGGGGGCAGCCCCGCTTATGGGACTTTTGTCAATAACTGTTAGCAAATGTAGCAATACTTCATCGAATCTACAATGGATAGAACACCTATACATGGAATAAACACTGATCTATGGCTCAAAGAGAAACCGCTACAACAAATACCCGGAACCAGCATAAAATCCCATCACTGCTCAGATTATGTCTTGTGCAACAGTAAAAATGTAAAGACAAATAAAATAAATAAACAAACAAACAAAAAGTCATTGAGTTAGGAGGATGGAAAAACAGAAAAAGCCTTTGAGACGTGTAGGTGTATATGGGCAAAGATATATTTGTCACAGTCATTGTCAATGTATATGAGACTAGAAACCGCATATTCTTTCATATGGTTGCCAGCCATTATGTATAACGCAAAAAAAAATTGCTACATACATGTTAATAGATGTATATGTAAAATTGAATATTTTATAAAAATACTGTTTATAAAAATACTGTACGCATACATTATATTGAATTTTAATAAATGAGTTTCGTTGTTTATATTTATTGTACTAAGAAAATTTTTATATATTAATTGTACTAAGAAAAAAAAATGCGAGGCCACCTGAGCGCGAGGCCACCGGCAAATCTCTGCTTTGCCTGTGCTTAAAACCGCCGCTGCGTATCAAAAGGTCTAATCTGGATCAAGATGTAGGAGCCTAGGAAAAATGTCATTTTAGCGGCCATTTTGAAAAACAGCTGTGATCCGACATCGATGTAGTACACCAAAATGCTTGGTGGATTCGTGTTCAACATGGAATTTGGCCTCAGTTTAGTAAGACTAACTCAAAAAAAGCATTATTGCATTGTTTATTTATAAATGAAGTATTATTTGTAATATTATACGTCAGAAATTTTTACGATAAAAATAATTATTAATATACAAAATATTTAAACACGTAACTTTTATTTATCATTATAATATTTAAAAATTAGTTATATAACGTATTTAAAATATTAAAAAAATAATGTAATAAATCTTAAACTACTAATCATAATGCTTAAAAACCAGATTAAAAACAACTTTTTTTTTGATAACGGATTTTCAACCATTTAAAAATTGCAATTTGTTTGTTTTGTAAAATCAAGTAGTGTTTACGCTGGAATACTGACGTTGCTTTAATTTAAAAATTAGAAACGCAAAAAAAACAATAGGTGACTGCGTCGTTTAATGTTAAATGTTTAATGATTAACGTTAGTATTATTATAAATGTTTAAGATTGGTTTATTGTTAAAAATCAACGTTGTTTCAACGCCGTTTTGTTGTTAACGTTCAAGTCGTTAGTTGATAAAGTTTTTCCGAAGTTATTCCTATGTTGGACAGGCAAACGTTATAATAACAACGTTATGACGATGTTGGAACGTCGTTGGAATTTAGTTTCAACGACGAATTTAGTTTAACTCACGTCACAACCATAATCCAACCAAATTATAAAAACAGTTCGACGTCCTTTTCTTACAGAGATAATAGCTGTATAAATTTCTTACAATCCAGTTTAACACTCTTTTTTTTTTGAATTAACCAAACAAAGTAAATAAAAATTGTTATAATATTATAAAATATACAACCCCATAAATTATGCATCAATATTGTTCTCCTTTTTTATAATAATGAGTACCAAAAAAATTTATTGGTTTGTCATAGTTTCTTGAGTACTAGTCGGGTTGAATTTCGATTCAACCAGGAATAAAATACTATAAAGCTGAAACTTTGTACAAGTGAACATATATATATGATAAGTCATCAAAAAAAAGCCCGGAATGTGCTCATTTGGGTCTAATTAAAAAAGGCAATAATTTTTATGATAAAAAATTTTCAAAAATATTCTTCTCATACATTGTTGAAATGATAATTTAATGCTGATTCATATTCGTATAAGAACTATGGATTAAAAACAAATTTAAAAAAAAAATTGTTTAGAGAATATGATTAATTATGTTTATGAAACAAATTAAAAAAAACACAGTAAATAATAAGATTTTTCAATTTTATTATTTTTTAACATTTATTTAGTATGTACCATTGATAACAAAAACATGATATGAGATAACAAAAGCGTGATATGAGATAACAAAACATGATATGAGATTAAATCTAAAATAAAATTTATTTAAAATAATTATGTGTAAAACATTTATGAGAAAAAATTAATCAAATCAATCTTCAAGTATGTTAACAACTACTTTAAAGAAACAGTTTAGTATTACCTTAAGATGTACAATAGAATATAATGCTAATGGAAAATCTTTGTAATAATAAATATCATGTTACATAATGTAGATTATGCAAGTTTATAACATATAGTATATAGTATACAAACTATAATTTTGTCAATGTTTTAACTAGTACTTCATTGTAAATAATTTTAAATGCCAAAATTGCTGCTGTACCAGCTGTATCTTTATCTGCCCAAATGTTTGTTACTAACTGTGTGATTTCTTGAAGCTTATTAGATTTTCTTAGAAGACATAAAAAGCTGGGCTTTCTTTTTCCGTATGTTGTAGAGGCGGTGTCACACTTTAACCATGCGTGTACAAATAATAAATGCTTTTTAAACTCGCTGATTGTGTGATTTAATACTTTGATGCTCCAGAGGTGGTTACCTTTTCCAGGCATTAAATAGACATTGTACATGTTTTCTCTCCAATGATAAAAAAGAGTAACAAATGTTTCAGTGTTATCAGCTGCAACTAAAACTTTACTTGATTCTATCTGTAAAACACTAGAAACAATTTTTGTATTAGCATCACCAAGGCATAAATGTACTTCGAGTTCTGCAGCCATAAGATGTTTTGCTAGCAGTTTAATAACTGTTTTATAGCAGTTTGACAGCAGTTTTAACTCTACTTTTTTTTTAGGCTAATTAAAAGCGCTCTTAGCAATATTTAGCAATATTTTATCATCATGCATATTAATCAGAGGATAGTTTCTTCCTTCTTGTCTTCTAGCAAGCTCATTTGATTTAGTTGAAAAAGTTTCATATCCAATTAACACGACACTAACTACTCCATAATTGTGTTTTATGTATGGTAAGTACAACTTGCAAATCTTGCTGAAAATTAATCCTTTAACCCATCTTACTTGATGAATCAAACTCCACCATTGATTCGAATCTGACAAATTTTGTTTTCATTTTATCTACATTGTATTGTGCATCTTAACATAAAAATTATTTCTGCAGTTATGATTTATCTGGTTTCCTCATCAATCCGTTATTAATAACAAACGAGGTGTGGTATGTAACTCAAAAATAAAGTATTGTTCAATATCGTCATCTCTTAGGGCAATTGCAGCAAATCTTGTGAACCGAATGGGTGGATTAGCAAGTATTGAGCTGCCTTCTTCTTGTTTAATTACATTATGCAATGCATCCGTAGTTTTATTTGATCTCAACGTCCGATTTTAGCTTTGGTGATAAATTGTTAAACTTTTTATGGATCCTCAGTCCATTTTCTCAACTTTTACACAATTTATATCATAATTTTCAATGATGGAGACAATAACTGTAGATAGTGAATGCAAGTTTGAGTCTTGATATATAAACGAATTTTGTCTCCCTAACCACTTTATAACAAATCTTTGTATAATTCGTCAACTCTATTTGACACTGATAAATAGTTCTGGTTCTATAAACCTCTCAAATTCGACTTCAGGTAAAGTACTTTCCAAAAATAAGTCGAAACGAGGAAAAATTAATCTCTCCGTCATTAACAAGGATATGGATTCGCTGCTTTTCATTTCTAAGTACCTAATTGAGCTTCAGTAAATAATAAGTTATTGATAATTAGATTTATTGATAAATTATTCTTGTAGTCATTGTCTTGATTTTAGTCTAGGGAAATCCTTTAAAGTATAAGAAGTTAGTTATATGAAAGAACAGTTAAAGCATTTACTTTTTATTTATAACATAATGTTAAAATAATTTGAAGTTGCATTTTTTAATAGCGTTTATTATATCATTATTTCTCATTGATGAGTATATGTAGCACACGAGTGAACAAAAAAAGTAAAATTATAGCAGTAAATATGTAAAGATATTAGTAGGGGAAGATTGAGTTCAGTGTATAGTCTGGATATTGACTAAAAAATTTCTAGCTTTAATAAAATCAAATTTCTAGTAAAAATAGTAGACTATAAAATTTACCAAAGGCACTAGTGTTAGTGTCGGTGTGGCATAGTTAATCGGTGTGCAGTAAATCATTTAAAGTTATCAAGCAGCTAGTTGTGAAAGTGTTGCTGAATTTGCTTATTGTTTTATCTTTCTTTTTGAATCAAATTTTTATAATTATGCACCATAATCTTCTTTACATTTTAAAATGTTGTCATTTAGATGGTTGATATACTGTTTTTGATTGTTTAATATAAGATTATCAACAAAACGTTTTTTATTTGTCTAATTTTTAATATTTTGTTTCGATTTTATTCTTAAGTATAGCCTTTACTCAATCAACCTCAAAATTATTTTCAAAACTATTTTTAAGTTATTGTTACGATAATTTTTATCATTATTGTTATCATTATTGTTCCACTGTGGAACATTGTCTACTATATACTTTTTCTCCATATTTTCAGATTCTACCTTGCATGATTGTTTAAGTTGAAATATGGTTTTAATTTAGTAAGTTTTCATTATTTGAAGGTTAATTTATTGATCATTAGTCAACAGTTTAGAGAAAATAAACACATGTAACACATTAACGGTAAGGATATCTTTGTTTACTAGCATTAACATTACAATGATAACATATCTATCAATGAAATAAAATATTAAAAGGGGTTTTTATGGATATTTATCATATTATTGCTATTTTGTTATTGTATATGTCATAGTATGATAGTCATACTAATAAATTACTAAATGCTAATAATTTTTTTTATAATCAAGGTATTAAGGTTATGGCAGTTATTTTCTTTTACAAAGTCGTTATTCTGTTTGCATGACACCTGGCTATACAAAACTTGTCTATTTAAATAATGATTTGTTATACTTTATACAGGTGTATTAATTATGGAACCCAATAAAGATGCCCACAAAATATTTTAATATCACAGTCAATTTTTAATTTTTTTACTTTTAATGGATCCTTGCTAGTTTTAATACTATATATATAACTATATATATTTTATTATCGCTATATCTTTACCTATATCTATTGCCGACAACACGGGTTTCGAGGTGGGGGGCACCATTGACAATTTTTAAAAATAGCCTTCTTTATCTAGAATATTCTTATAAAAAGGTCTTTTAGCAAAAAAGTGGGAGGGGGCACGTGCCTTCCTCCCTCCCCGGTGTCGTTGGCTCTGATATCTTAAAGTGCAGAGCATTATTTGATTGTTTAATAACTTAAAAAAAGCAGAAAGCACTTTTCACTTGGTATTTTTTAAATTAAAAGACTACATACCTAAAAAAGTATGTGTTAATAATATTTTATAAAAAATTAATCGTACTGTGTATTATTTTTGTAATTTAGTAATATGTAGCTATTGTGCGTTTTTAATTAGTGTGCTGTGTCTATCTTTTAAATGAAAAGTAAAAATAATTATTGCTTTATAATGGTAATATGCAACATTATTTGAGCCGCTTTTTTTGAAAGCTTTGTAAATAACTTATTTATTAAAGAAATCAGCTAGGTCCATTTTTTAAACTCCGTTTGTATTTCGAATATATTATTAAGAATAAAAAAAGAATCACAAAAAACTAGAAATTTTTTTTTTCATACGAGCAATTTGTGTATTAATAAACATAAATATCTATGTATATTATAAACATTTGTATCTATAATATATCATTTTTATATTTTTGTACATTACACATTTAAATTGACAACACTGGGCAAAAAAGATTGAAATTTGTGTTCTTTTATTTATTACTTTTTTTGTTGTTATGTATTTATGTTGTTTTTATATATATATATATATATATATATATATATATATATATATATATATATATATATATATATATATATATATTTATATATTGTTTTTCTCTATGTCTACTTTTAGAATTTTTAACAGCATCTTTTTGCACATTGGCATTGGCAATTTAGAAGCAAATTTACACCCCAGTTTTTGTGTAAATCGCAAGTAAAGTAAACTGTTGGAAAGTATTTTGACAAAACAAAGCTTAATAACTCATTGACATCAGCACCTTGTTCAGTTATTAAATTTGAAAGATTGTCTAAGACTGCAAAACATCCACATGTGGAATCCTTAAGTGAAAGTAAAGGCACAGTAAGACCATCTCGTGAAAGTATTTGTAGATATGGACAAGTATTTATATTGCTTGCATCTTTAGCAAGCATAAACTGCAACTGATACATTTGCTTCTTTGTATCAATCTCTTTGCTATATAACCAGCAATTGTTATTGCAATTTCTTTTATTTCAGGTAAAAGAATTCTGATATCTCATTTGAGTTTAAATCTAATGTTATTAGTAATTCATTATTATTTGGGTTATCACAAGGGTATTTCCAAGTCAAATCAGCAGAAAAAAAACAAAAAATGTCACCCCATGTTTTGGATTTTGCTACTTTTTTATAAGTTATAGGGTTTATAAAAATCAAGAAAATCTGAAATTTGGAACCTCCAACCCCTTACGGTTCTTGAGATATTCAGGATTCAATTTTCTTGTTTACACTGACTCAGCATTTTTTACAAAATACTTTTTTGTTAAATAGCAATATTTTATAAACCAAATTTTTTTGACCACAATAATTACATGTAAATTAGATAATAAAGGCATATATTTTGGGTTATTTTGACGGTCAAAATGTTAATGTCACCTTGATAATTTTTTTGAGGAATTGTCATAACTTCCAATATAGGTATCAAACATTGCTATTAAAAAAAATATATTACTGCATTTTTCAACTTGTCTATCTGTAGCCTTTTAAGTATAGCTTATATATATGCTGAATCAGCCAAAAACTTATTGCTAACTTGTTTATGACAAAGCTAGCTATATCTTAATTTTATGTTTAAAAAGATATAATTAAAGTCTTTTTGAGGGCAATAATAAATTTATACTTTATTTATTTTTTTGTAACTGGTGAAGGCACATGGTCTAAACGGGAGGAGAAGGGGCGGCAATTAAACATTTTACCAACCCCCTTCCTTTTTTTTTGTTTTTTGTTGTTAAAAACGTTAAGACAAGTGACTATAAGAATTTTGTAGCCAAATTGTGAAATTACACATACTCACATAAAGTTGTATCTTTACTAAATTTGAAAAAATAACATACAAATATAAAAATAACATTTCATTAGAAATTTTTCTATAAATCTTTATTATTTTTTTCAATAATTTTTTTTAACTCAGTTTCTGAAATTTTATATATGCGACCATTTGTTGTAGATGGCTGATCAATGTTACAAAAAACATGATTTGATGGGACTCAACACATATCTTCCCGTGCGAGCCAAAAAACACTTGGACTGGGACCATGTGGATGCATAAGTTGAATTTTATAATCTCCTTCTCTTTCATCTTTTTTGGTTATAATTCCAGTTCACCAAAAATTGTCATAATTGCAAGCTACATAATACATATGATTATAAGTAACCTGCTGCACAACCAGCTTATTTGGTGTTTGCAAAAGGTTAATTGTCTGAAAAATCAGTTTGTTGACTCATCCTCTTAAAAGAAATTGTACATTTATTAATTGGTATAAAATGGTAAAAGCATTTGTTCCTGACAATGTTCTTCCCATTGTAAACCTTGGTTGTAATGATGATCGAACTTCATTTATTTCTGTTTTACAAACCACAATGAATTAAATGTTTTTTATAATGGTGACACAAAATTCAAACATCTTATCTACATCTAAAATCTGTCCAGTCATTGTTTTTTTTTAAACTGGCTTGTGCAGCTAGTCTTGTTACCGTGCCCCAAAGTCTTCTTTGTGATGACAAAGATTAATAAAGTTCTTAAAGTTTTTAAACTGTGCTGCACATCCATTTGTGATGACAAAGATTAATAAAGTTCTTAAAGTTTTTAAACTGTGCTGCACATCCATCAGTAAAGTATTTAATATTATTATTTGTTAAATGTTTCCTTTAATGTAATTGATAATGAGCTGTTGTATTTTATATACAAAGTATACATTATGCTCAACGTCATCAGAAAGAAAGCAAAATGACTTAGATATCAGTTTAACATTTGATTTGTAGTATATAATAATAGGATGAAGTGTACATTTTGGTTTATTCCAGTGGTAACTGCACCTCATCCTAAACAATAAATTGAAAGTTCTCAGCAAAGTCACCCAATATTATACACTTATTGTGATTTAAAAACTCTTTACAGTCTTTAAGGTACTTGGCAGGACTTCCACCTATAAATGAATGAGATGTAAGTTTATACATTTTATTGCATAATAAGGTCAGTAACATCTTCAATATTGATTTTTTGATTAACCAGTGTAGATCTATGTGTACCTTGCCATTGGTTAATTGTTATTTCTTTACCACAGTTGTCAATTTTTCCTGGTATGAATTTTTTTAAGGCAGTAATACCTGGACATAGTAGACATGCACTCTGGATTATCCCTGGATTATTGCAAACAATCATTACCATTAAATCTTTATAGTCTTTGTCAATTTTAAGAGCATCAGTTAACAAATTAACATTCTGATAATAGATACAGACACAAACACTTTCAGTGCCAGACGAGTTTGTGGTTACACATCATCTTGGGCAAAGACTGCAAAACTTTGAAAATCCAGCATTAGAGAGTTCAGATTTAAATGCTACATGAAGTTCTTTTAAATTAATCAATATTAGTCTTTTGCATGTGTTTCCTGTATCCTATACTGACAAAATCTTTTTTTCCAGGCATCATTTGTGTATACTCGTCACTTTGATAAAAGCTATGATCAATAGTTTTATGGGAAGGCGACTTTCCTTTTTTTGATGATGGTTTATACAAAATTCCATGTTTTTTTTAGCTTTTCTAGCCTCTCGTATAAGGGAAATAGATACATTTAAAAATTCAGCAGAGTTTGGGAGTGACCATGATTCTGGAGTTAATGTTAATACCTGTATTTTTGCGGAGTATGATCTCGCATTTTTTAGCTTATCTTTTAATTCATTTAAATGTGAGTTTTCAATTTTATGGTGATCAACTGAAGAAATTAGTGGTGTACGAGATGGTGTCAATCTAATCATAGGATCAATATTATAAACTTCATTTATTTTTTTTGTTGTTGCTTCAGTCGTTTGATCGAATTTTCTTTTGGTAACCGTTGGTGTTTTTGCACTGGTTTAAGCTTAATAGGTGACACACTTATAGATTAAAGACTTTCATTGAAAGCTGAACGTTGATCATTTGATTCTAATTTTTTATTTATACTCTTAACTCTATTAAGAGTTATTGCTATTGATAGCGATATCTTTACATTTCCTATATAAAAAAACGAAACAATAGTTTCTAAAAAAACTAATATTAACTAAGCATCATTGTAAAGAACATATTAGTATATTTATAAAACAATTAAATTTTTAATTTATAAAAATATTTGAATTTTCTTCTTAAAAGAGCATTTAGTTGTCTTATTATTCCTTTAGTTTATTTATTTACTGTTTAAACCATTCTAATCATCCAAAATAATATTAAAATTACCTTTTACGTTTTTCTTACAATTTCCATGTTTTTTAAATAGATTACAGCATTTCTGAAATTTTCTTTCAAATGCAACTCCAAAGTGTTCTCTATGATAACAGCAAACTGTTGTAAATAATTTTCCACAACCAAACAAACCAGCTCTCCATAATAACTCATATTTTTTATCTCTTGAAAATGTTGATAGATCTAAAATATCTTGTCTTCTTGTTAAACCTTGCTTGTGACAACGTTACATTCTAATCCAATAGAATACTTTTCCATATTTTCCAACTTTTAATTTTATTCAAAAAATCTAGTTTTAAAATATTTTACAAAATTAATATTTTTTAGAAACACCATTAACATTATTTAGTTTATGGTAATTCATTTATACATTTTATTATAATATACATATAATTGGATGTGCCATATTATATGACCTTCCTCCTATACATCATTAAAGGGTAATTAACTTTTGTTTTATTTTGTTTTAGATCATATAATAAACATTTAACATTTATCAATTAGTTAATTAAATATAAAAATTCTGCAAAGTAACAGGAAACTCATATTTACAACATGAAATATCAGAAGCAACAATATAATAATGAGGAAGTAAAAGGTTTTATTTATAGAAAAAAAATTTTTTATAAATATAGCATTTTAAAAAAATGTCTTTTATAAATGCATTTGGATTACAGTCTAGCAAAGTTTGATACTTAAAAAAATGTTGGTCTTTTACAAAAAGTTAGCTTTAATAAATAAAAATAATATTAGTAGTTATAGCTCCAGAAGGCCTGCAAAAAGCTTAAAAGAAAAATTTTGCAACAAAACAAAATTTTCAATTTCAAAATATGTAAATTTGGAAAATATAATTTTTTTTTTTGGGGGGGGGGGGAGGGAGCGAGGTCACCGGAAAAGCCTAATTCCCTTCACCCCTCCCCCTCCATCCCTCTCCCCATACTTTGAGCCTACTCTTAGGCACAAAAAAAACATAAAGAAATTATAAATTTATTATTTCCCTCACAAAGACTTGAACAATATCTTTTACAACATAAAATTAAGATATAGCAAACTTTGTCATAAATACTTTAGCAATAAGTTTTATGCTGACTCAGCATATATATATAGCTCTACTTAAAAGGCTACATTTAGACAAGTTAAAAAACGCAGTAATATAATATTTTATTAATAGCAATGTTTAATACCTATATTGGAAGTTATGACAATGCCTCAAAAAAAATTATCAAGGTGATATCCGGGGCGATCCTAGGAAAAATACGAGGGGGGTAGAAATATGTTAAAAATACCGACTCAAAAATCCGTCATGTGACATTTTGAGAATTTGTTTTTTCTCTATATCCATTTTTCATAAGCTCATTTTTTTGGAATGATACATTAAGACATTAGGCGGATAAAATCTCGCTAGCGAATCTTTCTTGACGACTAAATATTTTAAAATTTGAATTTCGCAGCAAAATGTACACTCGTCGACTAACCGTTTTGGGTTAAAGTGCAAAAAATTTAGTTTTCAAAAAAAAGTTAACTTACCAGGCTAAATTTAAGTTACCAGTTATTTAAATATTATTAAGGTACCTTATAATACTTAAAAGATTTTTCAAAAGATTTTTTCTAACTTTTATTCTTCTTTGCTTAGCGGAAGACCATTTCTTAACAACACAATCAATATCAATTTTGTCAGTAATATCTTTTTCACAACTTAGCATCATTAGTGAACTTAATCTTTCAGTAGTCATAGTAGAGCGCAAACTATTTTTAACCAACTTTAATTTTCTAAACGTACGTTCATTTGATGCTGTAGATATTGTAGATATAAAGCTAGGCGACAAAACTGATTTGCCCATGGTAATAAATTCTTCAACTCGTGAGGTTTCTCAATAACTTCCATTATTGTTGCTAAACTTGAACATTGATGACATAAAATCTCCCCCATTCAGCTGCAACTTCATCAAAATCTAACAAATAATTTTTTTTCTAAATTTTCTGGTGAAGCAGTTGTAAACTTTAGCGGAATATGTAAGATACTAAAAATCGGTTTAAGCTTCTCAATGAAGACTTTAGGATTTTGATTTGACAAACTTAAAAGAATATCTAAAACTTGATTAAATTGTTTTCGATTAAAAGTTAACAAATCAATGTTTGCAGAATTATCAGAATTATCATCATTTTTTTTTGGCATGCTTCTTACTCTGTGATATCGTTTATAATCTGCATCTGGATCAACTCCATACAATTAAGCAGTTTTTTTAGCTTTCAATTAGTAGTAGTAGTAGTAGTAGTAGTAGTAGTAGTAGTAGTAGTAGTAGTAGTAGTAGTAGTAGTAGTAGAAGTAGTAGTAGTAGTAGTAGTAGTAGTAGTAGTAGTAGTAGTAGTAGTAGTAGTAGTAGTAGTAGTAGTAGTAGTAGTAGTAGTAGTAGTAGTAGTAGTAGTAGTAGTAGTAGTAGTAGTAGTAGTAGTAGTAGTAGTAGTAGTAGTAGTAGTAGTAGTAGTAGTAGTAGTAGTAGTAGTAGTAGTAGTAGTAGTAGTAGTAGTAGTAGTAGTAGTAGTAGTAGTAGTAGTAGTAGTAGTAGTAGTAGTAGTAGTAGTAGTAGTAGTAGTAGTAGTAGTAGTAGTAGTAGTAGTAGTAGTAGTAGTAGTAGTAGTAGTAGTAGTAGTAGTAGTAGTAGTAGTAGTAGTAGTAGTAGTAGTAGTAGTAGTAGTAGTAGTAGTAGTAGTAGTAGTAGTAGTAGATTACAAATTAATAAAAAAGTAGTAGTAAATTACAAATTAATAAAAAAACAAATCAGAATAAAATATAAAAAATGAGCAATAAATTAACAAACCTGAAAAGACCTTTTTTAGATGGTTTTAAATGTAAAGGTCAGTAATTGACTGTCTATGGCAATAACAAAAGTATTTTTTTAGATGGTTTTAAATATAAAGGTTTAAATATAAAGGTTTTTTAGAGGGTTTTATATATAAAAGGCAGTAATTGACTCGGTAATTGACAGTAATTGGCAGTAATTGGCAATAACAAAAGTAATAAAATAATAGTATAACTATTTTTCAGATAAATTGCCTAAGTTAATTTTAAAGTACTGCTATAAAACAAATGACTAGAGGTACTTAATAAATATTTTTATCATTTTTTTAACAAAAAAAAGTTGAGTGGAAAGAATTTTAAATCTTTAAATACCTCTTTATAAAAAAAATGAATGAAAGTCTTCAAAACAATAGTTAAAAAACTTGTTCCATGTACCATATGAATTTTTTTTTATTTTATAAAAATCTGTTAATATGGTACCATTTATACATATACATATATTTATATATATACATATACATATATATATATATATATATATATATATATATATATATATATATATATATATATATATATATATATATATATATATATACATATATATATATACATATATATATATACATATATATATATTTATTCATATATAAATATATATATATATATATATATATATATATATATATATATATTCATATATATATATATATATATATATATATATATATAAATATATATATATATATATATATATATATATATATATATATATATATATATATATATATATATATATATATATATATATATATATATATATATAATTACTAGTAACTAATAACTAAACAAAAAAACAATTTTTAAAAAGTTATTAGTAATGCATAATCTAAAAAAAAAAAATTTTCGGCTTTAATTTTAAATTTAAATAATATTCAGAATGGCACATAAAACCAAAATTGCTTACACCGGATTTTGATAACTAACTCTTCATATATTGCTATTAAAATACTAAACTTGTTAAAACATAGGAAAGATGCTTAGCTAAAGAAGATACCGTAAAAATATCAAGGATATCTAAATTGCATGGGTTGTTGAAAAAATTCTCAACGCTATCAAAATTGCTGCACACCAGATAAATTTGACCGCGACAACTTTTCGTAACATTTTTAACTAGAACTAATTGTCACCTTGTGAAACTTCAATACAAAATTTGTTTGTGTAGAGCTCTTTGTGTTGAGTAGGGACATTTATATTTTCACTATTGCGCAAAGGTCCATAAAAATGTTCTTTTTTTAACTCAAATAGTGTGCTATTAGTTTGACTATCGATTTGCTCAGCAAGATGTTGTTCTGATAGCCTTCTTATTACTTGTTGTAAAGGCAAGTGTGGTTTTCTTACAAGTTTCTTAAGATTTGATAAATAATTTTCAAAAGGAAAGGCTGAAACATTGTCTAGTGGACCATATTGTTTGGCATCTTGTGCTAAATGCACTAGTTCATGCATGTTTAAGTTACAACTTAGGTCCAAATAAACTTGAGTGTTCCACATAAAATACAAGCACAATGTATGACTAATTTGTAACACAATGAATGACTAAGAAGAAAAGTCATTCGGACACAAAAAATCATAAAATTGTTGTACAAAGCATCAGATAATGTATCTTGTAAGCAAACCATACCAGTATACAATAAAAGTTGCCGAATTTCTGTAGCTTTCCAGCGTTCAAAATCAGAAAACCCTCTTGGCTTTTGAGCAAATTCTGAACATATATTTGTTTTTAAATGAAGCAACTGATGCATGATTATATGCATTTGTCATGCAATTCACCAATGTCAATTAATCACCTGGGACTTGTGATATCAAACCAATAGAGGTTTGAGCTAGAGGGCTCACACAAATGTGATGCTTACGATCTGATATATTTGCGAATGATACATCTGTTTTTAATGTTGCAGCAGTTTCAAGAAAAGTAACTCTTCCATTATATACACCATGCTGCGCATATTTATTGTAGCCATGATATGCATTATGACCTTTAGTGCATTTTAAAAATGGTCTTGCTGGGGTGTCACAAATAATTGCAGAAATTCTAAATGAATAATGTTGAGTAATAATTGTGATACCACTTTTGTGCAGATCATTAACTTCTAAAACAAAGTCAGATAAGAAAGCTCTAATGTTTTTAGATTTGCAATTGTTACAGTACAGTGCAATAACAAATGGTTTTTTATTACATTGTAATATTCCATCAAACGTTTCCACTAAACCAAGAATTGGCCATATCTGCGTGCTTGAACTTTTAAAAAGAGGCAAGCTATCAAAATTGACTTAAATTGTTACAGTCTTATCTGTAAAACATTCTGCACTTTCAGATATAAGGTCATTTTTTATGCCTAAGTAAGAATAGGAATTTTCAGAAACTTCAACCTTTAATTGTTCAGTTTTTAGAATAGATTTGGGACTTTTTGGTAAGTCGGGAAATGATTTGCGCAATATAATCAATAAATCACCCAAAGCTGCATTTGTTATTTTGTGCGTAGTTGTCCGACTAATCAAATCTTAACTAAGGCATTTATAACATTTGACTTGTCTTTGAATAAAATTGATTATGAATTAATTAATTTTTCATCATTGATTTTCCAAATTTCATCAGAGCTGTTAACACAATCATGAAAAACTGAATTTAAAGTAAAATTAGATGTGTCAATAGGTTTATAACTCTCCGAAGTAGCATCAAACTTTAAGTTATTGCAGTTCATAATTAAAGGCAATGAATTATCTTCCCAAACAAAACTATTAGCTTGAGCGATTTCATCGAAAATAGTTGCAACGTTTTTTTGAATCTTTCTTCGTTTAGTCCAGTAGCTCATTTTTAACCTAACAATACAATAAAAAACTTGTTTTGTTTAACAAAACAATTAATTTGCAATAATTTTACTAAAAAATTTTTTAAAAACAAAATTTCTGTTTAATAAAATATAATCTTCAAAAGATTTTAAAATAATGAAGTAAAAGAAAACAGGCTAGAGCAGTATCTCGTCTGCGCATATTTTTTACCAAATAAAGAATCTGACAATATATATTTGTATGAAACGTTAAAGATAAGATGGATGCGACAACTAAAGTTTTTTCAAACCACACTAAAGTTTATTCAAATTGGTTCGGCACTGGTCAGCCGATATTGGCCCAGTGTCTCTTGATCGCTCACGCAAACCGTTAGTGGCCTGCTATTGGTACTATCGCGGCTAACCTGCACAGGCAATGTTATAAAAGCTCAGCAATGGCCCTGTTATGGCTTGCCAGAACTGGCGATCCACGAACGGAAGTTTACCGGTCCTTAAATGAATTCGTTGGCATAGGCTAGCCATTATTGGATCTAGCCATTATTGGATTGTATATACTTGCTGTGTGGGTATATATATATATATATATATATATATATATATATATATATATATATATATATATATATATATATATATATAATACCAGTATAAAATAATATAATAATGAGTAAATTAATTATACAGGTACCAAAAAAAGTTTAGAACCACTTAAGAATTTTGCGTAATTTCATTATTTTTTTAATGTATGAAACTAATATTAAACTTTGATGATAATTAATATATATATATATATGACATGCTTTAATTAAAACCTAAAGGAGTTTATACCGCATTCAATTGCATACACATTAAGCGATCAATAAACAAACACACACAAATTAAGATATTTTATGTTAAAGGATATTTAACAATACCACATAAACTAATAAATACCATCATAAAAACTATCATAATAAATCATAATAAATACCATCATAACAAGTACCATACAATATCATAACAAATCATAACAACATCATAACAAATACCATACAACATCATAATAATACCATCACATAAACTAATAAACACCATCACATAAACTATTTAATACCATCACATTAGACTTTATAAAGAAACAGGAGAATTTACTTCAAGATCTCGAAGCGATCCGCCGAAAGTTACTTTCTCGAGAACAGACTTAAAAATACGACGAGAGGTATTAAAGTCCCCTTTTATAAGCGCAAGAGAGATTAAGGAAAGGTTGACTCCAATATGTTATCAAGTTAGTGAAAGAACCATTCAAAGTCGGTTACGAAATAAATTTAAAATGCCAGCAAGAAAACCAATTAAAAGCCGTTGTTATCAACAAAGATGCGAAAGGATAGAATTAGCCTTTGCAAGGAACATATTCATTGGAAAGTCGAAGATCGAATGAAAATCATGTTTTCAGACGAGTCAACCATTTTGCAACAAGATTTCCAACAATAATATGTCCGACGTGATCCTAATTCCTCAATATATGATCCAAGATACACCATCAAGACAGTCAAATATTCTCCAGGTGTCATGGTTTGGGCTTGCTTTGCACATAAGGGCGCAGGAAGTATAGAGTTCATTGAAAAGAACAAAAAATTGAACAGTGCCCGATATGTTGACATTTTCTCACAAAACGCAAAATAATCCTTGATAAAGCTTCACCGTTCAATATTTTAGCAAGATAATGCTACTTGTCGCACCTCTAAAATATCAATGGCTTGGTTTGTAGACAAATAATAATATCAATGATATCAATGGCTTGGTTTGTAGACAACAAAAT
Source organism: Hydra vulgaris (assembly GCF_038396675.1). NCBI lineage: Eukaryota > Metazoa > Cnidaria > Hydrozoa > Anthoathecata > Hydridae > Hydra > Hydra vulgaris. The sequence continues at coordinate 11,009,640 of NC_088922.1, forward strand.
TGAAGTTTTTCCTTGGCCTGAAAATGGTCCGGATCTTAATCCGATCAAAAATTTGTGGAAATACATCAAAGATAATATTGATAGAACGAAATATACATCTACAGAGTCCTTGAAGGATGAAATCAGACGAGTTTGCTGTCTAGAAGCTAATAAAGATCAGTGTTCAAAGTTAGATGAAAGTATACCTAGAAGACTTCATCTGGTGATTAAAAGCAAAGGATATCCATGCAAATATTGATGTAAATATTTACATTGCTTTGTTTGAATGTATTTATTAAAAAGTTTAAATGTTTAAAATGTTTTTATTTTCATTTGAATTCAATACATTTGTGTGCTTGTTTCAATACATTTGTGTGCTTGTTTATTGATCGCCTAATGTGTATGTAATTGAATGCGGTGTAAATTCCTTTAGGTTTTTTATAAAATCGTGTCATATATATATATATATATATATATATATATATATATATATATATATATATATATATATATATATATATATAATTTATGATCAAAGTTCAATTTTAGTTTCATACATTGAAAAAATATTGAAATTATGTAAAATTATTAGGCGGTTCTAAACTTTTTTTGGTACCTGTAAGTGTTTTATAATAATAACTAAATGATTGATCAGGATGGTGTCACTTAATTAGAACTCTGATCAAAGGAGTGACACCAATTTTTAAACACAATATGATTCATAATAAGCATACACACAGAACATACATAAACATTTAAAAATCATACTTTGATGATAATAATAAAAAATAAACAAACAAGCAGTTAATGATAATAGTTGTAGTAATCATAATTAAAAAAATAAGAGCTCATTTTTAATATTAAGTGAAAATTATGTTAATAAGTTAGAATAATATTGTTCTCAGAATTTTTTTTCATTGATTTTGTTTAAGATTAGAAAAAGACGATAAAGGTGTTTGAAGTTGTAGTTTTTTGAACTCATTCACTATGCATACAAGACTCTTGTTCCGTTCACAAATGCACTGATAGACAACAGAATTTTTATCATACTTTCTAGTTTTAAAAGATGGTACACTAAGTTTTCCATTATCTTTGTTTCTAGTAGAGTATGTATGTCCTATTCTACTTTCTGTAAAATAAGTTTGTTATAGAAGAGAGTAAATTTTTATTAAGAGAATCAAAAACAAAAAGAAGATTTCAAAGAAGATTTCAAATTTTACGCTGGAAAGGTTAGAATTTTTTAGTGTTTTGAATAAATTCTTATTTTACTGATATAAATGGTTGGAAATTTATGATTCTTATGGATTGACGTTGAGAGGACATCAATGTTTTGATGTGATAGTTGCCATATTGACCAAAATTTGAAAACAGTAACTAAGATGCGATAAAAATAATGCACAGTAAATATTTTTTAATGTGAGTTTTTCGGAAAAATGATAAATTATTGAAAGTGCGCCGTTAGCTCGAGTTTATACGATTTGTTGTTATGCAATAGGTTTATCTCATCAGCAAAAAGATGAATTGACAAGAAGTGAATAGAGTTGTTCAAGTGATTAAAATAAATTAAGAACAAAAGAGGACCAAAAACAGAACCTTGAGGAACACCACACACAACAGATTTATTAGTAGAATCATAACCATTAATACTTACAAATTGTTTCCGCTCAATAAGATAAAATCGAAACCAGTCACTTACAACACCACGAATACCTTGATTTCGAAATTAGTGTTCTAACTTAGAAATCAAAATGTTATGATCTACGGTATCAAAAGCTTTTTGTAAACCTATAAAAATACCGCAAACAAAATGACGAGTGTCGAGAGCTTTCCTGATTATTTCAGTTATACTTATCAATGCATGGCAGGTAGAATGTTTTGAACGAAAATCAAATTGAAATTCATTTAAACAGTTAAAAGAGTTAGAAAAGAGGGCACTCTAGAATACATTAGCTTTTCGAGAAGTTTACTAATGTTAGACAAAAGAGAAATAGGTCTGTAGTTAGTACATTAAAGTTTAGAGCCGTTTTTAAATATTGAAATAAAACACAAGGTAATTCTAAAAACATTCCGAAAAGATCTATTTATGGATGATATATTAAATAGTTTTAAAAAAATATTTGAAAATTTATAGTTAAAATCGATAAGAATTGTTGTGGAAATGCTATTTGGGCCTATTGATTTTCTCCGCTTCAAATTAGATATAAGAGATGAAACTTCAGGAATATTTTTTGGAGATAGGAGTAGTCTATGTAATTTTGGAGACGAATAAATACAGGATTTAAGTTTTTGTGCGACGTTTGTAAAGAAAGTGTTAAACTTTTCACAAATATGATTTGGTTCAGTTATATATGTTTCATTATCTTGTAAACAGTTGTCAGAACAGTGATGTTAACTCTGTCAAACAATTGTCAATGATTGTAGCAGTGTAGTTAGTATTTCTGGTTGGCAAAGTGATGAAAAGGGCGAATATTTTAAAAAGAAAGCAAGTTTAAAAAATCAGACGTCGCAGTTTCATTATTTGATTGTATCAGATCAATATTATAATGACTTAGTAAGAAAACCGATGTATTTTCAGGATTTATTTTTTGAAGTAGAACAGACATGATAATTGTAAAATCGTTTATTTACATGCATGGGTGTTTATAAATGCAACCAGCAATATTAGATTTTTTAGAAAAAATTATTTCAACAAATATTTATTCTAAACAATATGGTGTATAGATCACTAAATAATCCCATCGTTTATATTTTAATTTTTTTAATAAGTATAACAGTGTACCTCCACAAGAATATTTAGTTGGTGTGTGCTCAATGTTAAAGTTATCAATGAGGATTGGATGAATTGATGGTGTTCCTTTTTTAATTGTGGTTTGGTTATACCAATAATGGAAAGTTGAAAACTCATTAACGATAGTAATATGTTTAATTCCTCAAAGTGTTATTGCAAAGATGATATATTTAGATGAAATAAAGAGAGAGTGTTAATTTTGTCATAGTTTAGTGAACAAAATTTACTTGTATCATAATATTTGCAAACTATGTCTATTGACGTATGGGTTTCTTCATCTGAATCTAAAACATGAGATGAATCATAATCATTAATTTGAGTAGAAACTTAATTTCAAATGAGAAGACGGAAAGAGATTTATAGACAAAGGTAAATCATTAGTTATAAGAATTTTGTCAGAAGAAAGTAGTAATTTGAACCAGATAACGAATATCTGGTACGTTTGTGAATGGAAAGACACTCTTTGTACAACTTACACAATGCCGCAGTGAGCGACATAATTGTAGTAAATTGTACTCAGTATCAAACCTGCTGCATTTTGAATGAGTCCAAAACAGACAAATGTCACATTGAATTGAGCGGTCACTTAAACTTTTTTTACGCAGATGACAGTTCAAAGCCATGGTTAAACTAGTGAAAATGACTAACTTTTGCAAAATTTAAAAGGATGTAGAGATAAATAAAGTAAATAGCTATGCAAATAATAGTAGTAAAAAGCTAATTGATTATAATTATAAAAATAATTGAATTATAATAATAAGTAAGATTATTATGTACAACAGGGATAAGTAAGATTATTAGGTACAACAGGGATAAGTAAGATTATTATGTACAACAGGGATAAGTAAGATTATTAGGTACAACAGGGATAAGTAAGGTTATTAGGTATAACAGGGATAACAATAACCGAAATATAACAGCTTTAAAAAGTATTAACAATAACAACGATAAATTATAATGAAATAACAGTAAACAATAAAATTATAATGAAATAACAGTAAAACAAACAGGCAACTGCAAAATAATGATTATAACTTAGTTATTTATTTATTTATTTATTTGAATTTTCATTCTATATTTTTCTATACAATGTTATATCCGAAGATATTGTTGGCTTAGCTTAGGAACAGCCAAAAATAGTCATAAAGACTAATCCAAAGTAGCGTCCGTTATTGATCAACTTTTTTGCGTACAGAAGTACTACTCAAGCGCTAAGTTGGCGGTGGCAGGATTTAAACCCGTGTCGTACAACAGTTGGGATTTTAACTTTACGTTTGACGCTCCAACCAACTGAGCTATCCAGCCACATCAATGTACATTAACAGCAATAAATAAAATTGATTAAAAATATCTTTTAATCTTTTAATAAATCTTTTCTATTTTTTTGATAAAAAAGATTTATTAAAAGAGAAGAAGATATTTTAATCTTTTTTATTTTTATTTTTTTTCTTCGTAATAAAAAAAAGCCTTTCGTCTCATCCTTTTTATAAGCTCTTCCAATTATTTTAATAATTTTATTTATAGTTTTATTTATATTTATTTTATAATATAAAGGTTTTTTCCGATGGTATTGAAATATTCTCGTATAATTATAGAGTAATTAAATTTTATTTTCTCCATTCTTTAAACGCTGAGAAAAGTGCTCAACTGTTGGAGTGAATGTTATATTAAATGATATTTTGAATTTGTAAATAAAATACAAAAGCTTTTGTACAATATTACTATTAAAACTTTTGTATGATATTATTACTGTTATTAGTATTATTATTATATGTGATATTAACATTACTTAAATTTTATTTACATTTTTATTACCGTCATTATTATTTATTAAAATTGTTTATATGTGTTATTTGTTAATGTTATTGTTATTATTGTTATTATTATTATTAATTTTATTATTATTGTTATTATTACTATTATTATTATTATTATTGTAATTATAATTACTAATATAATCATTAATATTGTTATTATTATATTTAATACTATTATTAATAAAATTATAATCCTCTTTGTTTAGTTTACTATATTACTATTATATGGTTGCTAATATTATTAAATTGGTGTTTACCTTAGATTAGTACTCGTACTATTAGTAAACAACCATGAAGTGTAAACTTTTATTTCAGAATATATATTGTTATTGTTGTTATTGTTATTGTACGTATAAGAGTGCTCAATAATAAAAAAATTGAACTTATTTGTTTAATAGAGCATTATATACATAAATTTATGAACAAAGAAAATACAACTTTTTATGGCGCTAATAGTTTCATGCCTAAAGGTAATCATCAGCCACGTAATATAAAATCAAGAAATAAAAAAAACCGTTAAAATATAAAGTTACAATGAAGCCCAGCCAACATACGGGTACTATACGGGGCCTATACGGGTTGTCAACTAGTTCCCGTATGGGAAGACCAACGGTGTCCCGCTGGATCTTGGCCGCGGTTTCCATTTGGGGCCCATATGGGTACGCCCGTTGGGTATCCCTTATGGGTCCCAGTCAAATCCCGTACTTAAAAACCGTAAGGGGCCCATTTGGGTTTGCAAATGGGCCCCAATTTATTATATGAATCATAAGCATGTGCTTATTTATTACAAGTACATTTTAAAACGTTCAAATAAATGTCGAATATAAAATTAAAGATTATATTTTTCTACCTTCGATGGTGAAAATTAAATTTTTTATCTGAAGAGTTTAAGGAGAAATCGTAAGAGTTTTATAACATATTAAAAATAATTTATGTTACCTATAAATTTTGATACTAACAGTTAACTTTAATTTTTTTTACAGGTCATATTGAAACGAGATATTGTGTAAAGAGGTTTTTAATAAAGTCGTTAAAGTAACAATGGAAAAGCTTCCAATTTGCGTGATAACCGTGAAAGCATTCTATACACGATTAAAAAATCGTTTAAAAGTTTGCTTAATTTTGACTAATTTTAATTTTTTTTTTGAAATAAACCAATCAAGTTATATACAAACTTGCCTTTTCTGTAAATTTTAAACATTTAAACGTATTTTTTCAAGATTTGCAATGGGTAAACCTCGTGGAACCCTTACGGGATACCCGGCGGGCATACCCACATGGGCCCCAGGGAAAAACTGCGGCCAAGATCCGGTGGGTTCCCGATGGGTTTCCCATATAAGTCCCAGCTGAAAATTCCTCAAACATAATCTATAAATATAAGCTGAAAATTTCTCAAACATAATCTAATCGTTACAGGATTCGTCTGCTTTTTAAAACCTTTTAAACTAAACCTTTTTTTTTGTAATTTTAAAACAACAATCAAAATTTCATTCGCTGAAACAAAACATTTTAAACCTTGATAATTTTAAATTGTAAACAGCGTCTCAATGCTTTTTAACTGTATCATTTTCTATATGTATTAAAGAATGGACATTGTAAACCTGTTGATCCTCACCGTAAAGTTCCTCAAATATAATCTATTCGTTACAGGATTCGTCTGCTTTTTAAAACCTTTTAAACTAAAATATGTATTAAAGAATGGACATTGTAAACTAGTTGATCTTTACTGTAAAGTTCCTAAAACATAATCTATTCGTTACAGGATTCGTCTGCTTTTTAAAACCTTTTAAACTAAACCTTTTTATTTGTAATTTCAAAACAATTATCACCTTTATTCTCTGAAACAAAACATTTTAAACCTTGATAGTTTTAAATTGTAAACAGTGTCTTAATGCAATAGTTACTGATCCGTCAAAGTTAGGAACACTAAACTTCTGTTTATATCCTTGTACGTGTTTATTTGAGCAAGCCTTTGTTCTTTGAACAAGCTTTTTTATTTGACCTGAAAAAGTTTTGTATTTGAACGAGGGACATCTATCAAGTACTTAAAATTTAACTGTATCATTTCCTATATGTATTAAAGAATGGACATTGTAAACTACTGATCCTTACCGTAAAGTTCACCAAACAACTGCACAAAATAAGTTAGTAACTGACAAGCAAAATCAACATTATAAAATTTTTTCAGCAAAATAAAACATTATAAAATTAGAACTGCAACTGAAAGTACTAAAAAGTTTGAATAGATTTTTGACTAAATCACCCTTCTTTTAACAACTGGCCCAGTGTATACTAAAAAAAAGTCTAAGTTCAGTTGCTTTCCATTTTTTAATTTCTAATTAAGACCTTGGTTTTCTAGAAAATTTTCTTGGAATGTAACGACATATCTTCGCATACCTCTAAGCATACTAGGTGCATAAAGTCTAAATGAAACTTAATTCCATTGAACACACCACTAAAATGTTCAGAATGCTTTTGATGACAAAAATTTGAATCAGTGCTTAACATTGATGAAATATTTTGCCACGCCACTATTCTTTCTGAACACAACGCTAGCATCAGTTATAACCATTTTGCCCCTAATACACTTAACAAATGCTCTAGCTGGTGCATCACATATGATAACAGCAATATTGATTTCATACTCAATATTTTAATAGATAAAACCATCTTTTCGAAGAATTTTGAACTCTACCAAAAAATTATGTAGATAATCAAAAATGGAATTAGATTTTTGGGCACCGCTTTTTAGGCAAATATCTAAAAATCCAATTTGGGTCGCCCGAAATTGCGAGTCCTAGGCCTAGATTCTGACAGCAACATTTATAAACAGCAAAAACTTTTAGCAAATTTTATTCAACATTTTCCACATGTATGTTTAAATTTTGTCACTATTTTAGATTTTTATTGAATAATTCCCTACATGTTTTTTTCATACAAAATATTTATGGAGTATTATTCTCTTTTACTATCAGCAATCAAGCTGCTTGAACTGACTTGATCAGCTTCAGCTTTAATTTGAAGCTAATGAGTTTAAAGCTGAAACTGAAATATCAGCTGCAACTTCTAACTTACAGACAACATAGTTAATGTGATGTATATACTTTATCATAATACATGTGTTTTTTTATACTTGAATACTTATTTTTTTTATTTTATTATACATGTTTTTTTTTAATACATATTTTTTTATGATAATTAAAACTTAAGAAAATATTGAATTTTGCGGATTATTTTTTAGATAAAAATAATATTTTCTTGCATTACTCTAATTGTGGTAATAAACAAAGGTGATATTTACTCCATCATTATATTTGTATCCCAAAGTTCATGCAATTCAATCATACATAAGTCTCTCACTAATTCTAATAAATAAAAATTATTACCATTAATATTATAACTATATTTACTAACCTGTCATTACTATCATTTATCAAAAATACATTCTGGTTGTTGAAGTCACTTTTACTCATATCAGTATGCAAGTATTGTTAACAGTCAGAGTGCACCAAGCAGGAATTTTCTTAAACATGCTGCAAAATACAAGATATACATAAGATACATATCATGTAAGACCTATGATCTGGAACTTAATACTTTTATCCCAACATTTTAAAATTAAGTTATGGAAAACAAAAACAGTATTTATAACTTACTATAACTCAGTTATAATAAATAAGCATATGGTCATGATTTATATAATAACTTTTTTTAGTAATCGTTATATATGCAACAGTTATCAAGCTAAATTAAAGTTTTATAATTAAAATTTGAATGCAAAAGTTCATATCAATAAAAATTTTATCAGTATTGTAAACATAAGTTAAATAATATAAGTATTTACAAGTATAAGTATTGTTAGTATAAGTTAATATTAATAATAATGGTTTATATATAAACTAATATACAGTTACATATATATATATTATTTTATATATAATAATTATTTTATATATATTACATATAATATATTAATGATATTATTTATAATAATATATAATTATATATAATCATATATAAATAACTTATATATAAATAATATATAACTTTTTTTTTTTTTTTTTTTTTTATAGATTATTCACCTCCCCAAGGCCCGAGGAGGTCCACTACAGTCGAGGAGGCTACTCACTTTTTTTTTTTGTTTTTTTTTGTTTTTTTTATTATTATTTTTTTTTTAGTTGTTATTCGTGGTGCAACCCTCTCACAACCCTTTAACTCCGAAACACGAACTTTGCCGAACAAGGCCGCTGCGCGGAGAAACTAAGTCAAGCGCGGTACTTCCAGGGACGTGGTGGGAGTCGAACTCCGAACCTCTCGCTTACAAAGCGAGCGCTCTTACCACTACACCACTACCGCATGACTTATAATACCGCATAACTTATAATATTATGTATATTATGATATTAATGTTAATATTACAGGCGTACAGTTTTAAATCAAAGTCAAAAAATATCAATGATTAAAAAATAAGGTAGATGCATACCAATAAAGCCATTTTTTGCATTTATATGTAAGCTCTAAATATTCATAACTCACGTTGGGTAAACTTCGTTAACATCAGTCATTTTAATGGAGTTTCACAGTGAAAAAATACATCGAAAAAAAAATTTCTCTTTAATTACAATGTAAATATAATGTATACAACAAATATAATGCATAAAAGTTAAATTTTTAAATTTATTTCACGCACAATACGAATTATAAATGGCAACCATTGAGTAAGTTTTGTTATGATTTTTTTAATTATCAGTTTAAACCTTTTGGGAATCTTATGGGAAACCCGTCAAATCCCAGATCTTTCGTCCTTGATAAAAACCTGATAAAACCCAATCAAGGAAATTTGCTTGATTTTTTTGCCATTTGGGACCCGTCCGGAAACCAAAACCCTTACCTGTTAAAATCCCGTTCCCGTAAGCCCAGACAATACACCAATAATAAATTATTAAAAAAGAGGAATGAATTAGTTTCTAAATGTTTACATTTAGAAACTAATTCATTCCTCTTTTTTAATAATTTGTTATTGGTGTAAGGTATTATGAGATATAAACATAGGTTGAAACATTTTAATGTGGGTTTGTAAATTCTACAACGTTTTACAATTTTTTATTCAATTGCTGGGTTTAATCCACTTTCTTTTAACCTCCGTACTTCCTTAGATAATTCAGTATCGTTTTTATATTTTTCGATATTAAAATATTTTGTATGGTTAGCGTATTTAAGTTTGAAAATCTCACTCACTCCAAAATACACTTTTTTTTCCCGTCCGGAGTGTCTGGTACACAGTGACTTGATAAACTATGTTATTTACAAGGCATTCTTGATTTAAATCGTACTTGTTTTTAATAATACAATTGCAATGTTTATTGGAGTCTAAGGAGTTGTTTTTCATTATATGATGGTTATGACAGTTAACTATTGATTTGATGTTTGGCATACAACTGTAACTCACCTTTAGAGTATTTCAATTAAAAATCTTGTAGTATTTATGGTCAACTGGGAAGTCTTTGTCTATTAAACTCAAAATGAGTTTACCAATTTTAGTAGAAACAATCTATAGTTAACTAATCATAGTTACATTACAATTAATAGTTGCTTAATTAATAGTTATATTTATTTAATAATGATTTACTTACACTTATTTAATAGCTACAACAATGAATAGTTACTTAGTTAATGGTTATATAAAATGTTATTGCATAATTATGCAACATCATAATAAGCAAAAGAAAAATGTTTTGTTATGTCTAATAATAAAAATCCGTTTTTAAAAAATATTTAAAACTTTTATCTTTTCTTTTTAATATATTCAAATCTTACATTTTTTGGGTTCTTGGAAAAAATCCCCCCGTTAAATATCCCTAGCAAAAAATAAAATTATAAAAATACATTGCTTTGAAATTGATAGATTGCCTGCCCAAACAGTCAATGTAGCGGCACTCCTTGCATGTTCTACCTATTTGTCAGTCCATGTTTGTATACTCCTTGCATGTTTACCTATTCTTCAGTCAATGTATGTACACTAGGATGTCGACTTTTTGTTATCTTCAGTATCCTGTATAAAAAACAGATAAACTTTGGTCTGAAAGTAACTGAACAGTCATTGGTTTAATTTAATTTTTGAAAAAAGTCACCCACCATGACCCTTGATTACACACTGGCTCCAATATATCAGTGAATTTTTTTTTTCAAAATTATATCAAGCTGGGTCTCAAATAAAAATGTAAAAAAGGTCTGGGTTTCAAATAAAAGTCAATTGCTTAAATTTTATTTGCAAAAAAACAACAATTTTTAACTAAAAATTAAAAAATTAATAAGGTTGCTTTTTATGACATTTATTTTGCAATTTTTTTTTTTTTTAAATTTTCAGCAGAAAAGATTATGAATTTTCAAAGGACTATTAAGTTCTGGTTCTTTTGAGACCCAGGTTGATATGCTTTTGAAGAAAAAAAATTCACTGATATATGGGAGGCCAGTGTGCAATTAATGGTAATGGTGGGTGAGCCTTTTCAAAAGTTAAATAAAAACAATGACTTTTCAGTTACTTTCAAACCAAAGTTCATCTGTTTTTTATACAGGAAATTGGAGATACCAAAAAGTCAACACCCTAATGTACACTCCTTGTACGTTCAACCTATTTGTCAGTCGATGTTTGTAGAGATTTATGAAAAATTGAAGGATTCTGTTTGTATTATAATGCGTATTTATAAAATATTTATATTATAAACAACTATTATATTGATATATCGTTTATTTTATGCGCTGTAAAAAAAAATCTATGGGGATTTTTTCCGGGGGAATTTTTTGTCAGGGGGGATTTTTTCCGGGGGATTTATTCCCGGGAAATTTTTTCCTGCTACGTTTTTAGTGACTGAATTTCTCCCAACAAACTCATGTAATGTATGTAAATAGCTTGTAAATGAAGCTTGTTAATAAAGCCTTATAGCGCTATGTTTTCTTTTATTGTAATTCTTGTCTCGATAGAATGTAATGCTCGTGGTAACGGCATTTTTAAATTAAATAAGCGTGATAACAATGAAATTGTAAAAGTATAAATAATATTATTTTGATAATATTATTTATACTTTTGAATTTTAGGTTTCATTTTTTTTCAAAGTAACGTACAAAGTTTTATTAATTTCTTAATTTATGCAAACTCTTTTGTTCGAAAATTCTTTTAAAACTTTTTATTTATTTTTTAGTGCGAGTTGCGTTTTTCACTTAAAAGTTTATGCACATAAAATACGACTCAACCGGATATATTAATAGTATTAGATTAAAATATGATATCACAGTTTAATAATAATTTTATAATAATAAAATTTAAATTTTAATAGGTTTTATTTGATTATTTTAATATTGTTTGTTTGTATAAAAATAATCTGATTAATCGTCTTGCAGTTTTAGATAAATAAAAATAAAAGTAACTTGAAAAATCAATTGCGAAGAGAGGATTTCATTTAAATCAGAGTTTCAAGCCAAATGTCAATTGTTACCTTAAATAAGAATATTGGAAAGTGAAAGAGTAATTATTTTCTTTAAAATATCAGAAAGGAGATTGACACTAAAATCCGATAAGAATGCAACTCCAAATTTGTTAATGATCTATTTAGAGAAGTAATCGTAAATCAAAATATAGTCAAAAGAGTTTATTATGAAAACCCCGGAGCGATGCACTAAGCAGCCCTGTTTTAGTAGAATTAACCAACAACTCAAAGTTTTGAAAGCTGCTAAGAAGCTTAAGACATTGAATAATTTTTAAAAAGTATACATTAATCTGGATCAAACTGAGGTCGAAAGAAAACAAAAGAATGAACTAGTTATTGACAAAATCAAATGCAACAGAAAACTTGCTATAGAAGGAACTATCAACAAGTCCTTTTGATATGGTATTGGAGGAATTAGAGTCTGCAAAATTTGCATCAAGTAAACTGGCAAGAAATTACCGTCACCTGTCTTACTGTCATAATAATGCAATATTGCTAAACAACAAGCTTAATGAGTTTTTAAATAATGTTAAAGTTAAGCAACCACATTTGTAATGATATGTAAAATATGGCGAAATGAATCACCAATAACAAATATTCCGAGTTATTCCTTTTTCAGACAAAAACAGACTGAATAATAAGGGACATGTAGTATGAAAGAATCAGTTCTTTAAATTTCAAAATTTTTTCTTTACAGCAGGGGCGGATCTAGGGGATATCCTGTGTTGCCCAGGATTCACCCATAATATTCTAAGAAATTGTAAAAAATTCCGTTTCGTAACATAAAAAATACTAAACTTAAATTTATATAATATACTAATATGTATCATTGCCTACTTATATTACACGGCCTGATTTGTTACATTTTTTGTAAAAAATTAAGAGGCCAGTTTTTTTACGGCTCAAGTATAAAAACCTAATTTTTGTTATGGTTAAGAAAGTCTTGTTTACGCTATAATTGTTTTATTCTTATTTAATTAAAATGGTTTAATAATAGTTAGACTTTCTTTGAGTAATTGCATTATTTTATGATGGATTTTTTGTTAACTGATTGCCTTCTTCTGTTTATTCCAATAATATAGAATACTGAAACAGATTTTCAGATAGCTATACATAAACATGCTACTAAAAATAAACTTACATGTTTCTAAGATTGCCTACAACTCATTAATGAAAATAAAATCAACGGTTTGTAATTTTGTATTTGTTTTAATTGAAATCAAAAGAAGAAATACCTTTTTACTAGGAATATTTATTTGGTCTTTGTTTTTTTTGGAATTCTTTCACTTGATCTTTCCTCAATGAATATGTAATTTCATTTTGCAAATTATTATTTAAAATATTATTAACAATCGAAATATATTATTTGATTCTACACTTGGTGTTTTTCATATAGATATATTATTTGATTCTACACTTAGTGTTTTTCATTAGTAAAATTGGCACTTCTATTGCAAATCTATAAAATTGGTTCTTCAAATTTTTAATTAAAAAAGAATGACTGCAATGTTTTGTTAGAATAAGAGAAATAACATGTAAAATGCTGATGACAAATAAAATTAGACTGAGGTTGAAATGAATATATAGGTTCTTCTCTGTATAAAATAATGTTTATTGATCATAAGTTTAACATCAAAATATTTTGGTTAATTTTTACCAATTTTACTTGCTTTAGTATATACATCTGAACTATCTTCAGAGAGCTGACAATAGTATTTATGTAAACAAATAAGCAATATCTTGCACAATATCTTTTGAGGATTTTCAAAATTCTGATAAATATTTTTTGAGAAAATCTGTCAAGTTTCTTTTACTAATGCATATTTCTAAAAGTATCACAAAAAGTCTACAACTGGTCATTCAATTATACTTACTAAAACCTAGCTCCAAAGAATCAATTTGTAAATTGGAACTAAGAACAAATGTAATACCTTCTTCAAGCAAATCATTCATAAGAGATAATGTCAGGTCAGGTCAGGTTATCCTGCTGTCTTTTAAGTCAGGTCAGCTTATCCTACTACTGGTAACATGTAACCCAGTACAATCTGCTTCATGCTACCTTGTAGGATACGTCTTTTTTGGCAAAGGCTAGGAGATGCCAACTTAAAACACCCCCTGCTTGGGGCTCTTGGTTGAGTAAGACTAGAGATGGTGCCTCGTTAAAATACTCATCTTTGGCAGGTGTTAGATGCATCCGGCTACTGTCTTATAGAAAGCCTCCCAGGCACAGACTTAAGGGGTAAACAGGTTCTATCTGTTGACCAGCCTCGCACCCCTTCTCCATCTATTGGACTGGCGCAGATGCATTTTTATTAAATTGTTTTCAGTTTAGGATGTTCAACGTTGGATCTTATTTACTCAATGCTTGGGTTTTGTTTGTGTCTTGTTTTTATGACTAGGCAACTCATTCTATTAACTCCTAATGAGGGTACAGCTCTAAAACTCAGTTTTATGGTTCTGAGTCCGCCTGTTAGTCAGGTTTCCCAAACTCTATGGTAGCTCTCAGAGGGGCTGATTCCATCAACAGCTGAAAAATATCAAAGTATTAGGAGTGCCATGTTGCGCATTGATGGTGTCCCTGATTGTACTTTTGGTGTGCATTGCGGAAGCCGCATTTGGAGCTCTTTGTTACGGTTTAGGGTTTATTAATAGGAATGAGGCAATTGCTTGGGCTATTAAACAATGTTCTGAATACTATCTATGCTTTGAGTCAAGTTCTTCAACAAATTTAAAAATGAATGAAGTACTAAAAAGTATAAAACACAAAAAACCATCATCATCACCAAGTACTCAAAACCTCATCAAGTACTCATTCACTAATATTTGTAGTCTTCAAAGTAAATTTTCTTCTGTTGACCCTTATCTCTTGCAAAGTTTACTAGACCTACTTGCTCTTTGTGAGACTAAATACTAAACTAGTTCAGCTGTCTCATCTTGCGATCTTAGTGTTGATGGTTATCTTCCTTTAATTCGTAAAGACTTCAATAGTCAAAGACTTGGCATGGGCATTTACATTCGTAAGAGATCGCCCATTTGTCGTGAAACTAGGTTTAAATCCACAGACTATTCTTTCATGTGCTTTCGTTTAGCACCACCTCACTCTATAGCCTTTCCTGTTTATTTTATATCGCTCTCCTTCATCCCAAGACTGCACTCTTTTTGATGTTATTTCTGATCATATTGATCAAGCTCTCTCTCTTTATCCATCAGCTAATATAGTTGCTGTCGGTGACTTTAATGCTCAACACTCCGAATGGCTTGGCTCTAGAGTCAGTAATTCTGCAGGCAACCCGAATAGTCCACTTTCTAACTCGCTTTCCAGACAACCCGAATCATTTACCTTCTCTACTCAACTTATGTCTTGTTTCTGATCCTAGTCAGTGCTCAGTTTCTCCACATTCACCCTTAGGTGCTTCTGATCACAGTTTGATATCTCTAAAACTAATATCTCATTCTTCTTCATCATTTGAATTCTCCTATTATCGTACCTCTTACAACTACCTGGAACTCTTTCGTTCCAGGTAGTTGTAAGAGGTACGATATCTTTATCGTACCTCTTACAAAGCTGACTGGAATTCTTTCCGTGATTTTCTTCGTGATGGCCCTTCGCTAGAAATCTTTCAACTTCCTGTCGACAAAGGTGCTTCTTACATAACTTCGTGGATTCAGGCTAGCATGGAATCTTTTATTCTCTTTCGACAATTCCATGTCAAGCCTGACTCTCCTCCATAGTTTTCCTCACACTGTGCTGCTGCGATTGCCAATCGAAACCGTTACTTCCATATCTATCAGCACAACAATTCTCCAGAAAACAGACGTCTGTTTGTAAAAAGGTTTTGTCTAACACCAAACCCCGCTATCAGGTCATGAAATCTCGTATTTCATCAAAAAAGTTAGGCTCTCGTGACTTCTGGAGAATATTTAGCAGATTCAATGATAAAGCAAATCTGTTATTCCACTTCTCTTGTATGATTCAGACTTTGTCACCTCACCTAAAGACAAAGCTGAATTGTTTGCTAAAAACTTTTCAGCAATATCATCCCTTGATTCCACTAGTTGCTTTCTACCTGGTATTGCCAACAAACAGGGTGATCCATTGCCATACATTTATATCACACCAGCTTCTGTATCTAAAGTGATTTCCTGCAAGACAATAACAGGTATGTTGTCCGGAACACAGCTTGTGTTCCGGACAACATACCTGTTATTGTCTTGCAGAAGTGTTCTCCGAAGCTGTCGTCTATACTCTCAAGACTATTTAACAATTGCTTATCAGAGTTTTGTTTTCCAGCTTGCTGGAAAGCGGCATCTGTTATCCCTATCTTCAAAAAATCTATAGAGAGCGATCTGATTCGTCTAACTACCGTCCCATTAGTCTTCTTCCTATCATAAGCAAGATTTTTGAATTTTTAATTAACAAACACTTAATTTCTCACTATGAATCTAATGACTTACTTTCTGACCATCAATATGGATTTCGATATTCTCGTTCTACAGCTGATTTGCTAACAGTAATAACGATCTTCCAGATATTCTTACATCTAAGGTGGCATTGTTTGCTGATGATACTTCCATTTATTCTTGTTGTGATAAGAAACCAACACTCGCTGATTGCTTGGAGGGGGCATTTGAGCTTGAAAAGGATCTCACTTCTGCTACAGCATGGGGCTCACAGTGGCTGGTGAACTTCGATACAGATAAAACTCAATTTTTTTCAGCCACCGTTATCACAATAAGTTAGATCTTCCTATATTTATGAACGGTGATGTACTCAATGAGTCATCTACTCTTCATCTTCTAGGATTAAATCTTTCTTGGAAACCATATATTAAGCCAGTTGCAAAATTAGCATCTGCTAATGTTGCATCTTTATCGAGCTCGACACTTTCTTACTTCGGATTCTATTCTCTATTTCTATAAATCTCAAATCCGGCCCTGTAAGGAATACTGTTGCCATATCTGGGGTTGATCTTCTAATGATGCCCTTTCTCTTTTAGACAAGGTGCAAAAACGCATTGTAAACATAGTTGGACCTGCTCTTGCAGCCAACCTCCAAAAAATCCGAAATTCATTCTCGTGTTCCTCGTCATTCAATTAAGTCTCATCCTATTTCTGTGACTGTTCCTTAGTGTTCAAAAACTCTTATTCGTCTTGTTTTTTTCCTCGAAAATCAGTTCTTTTGAATTCGCTTCCTTCATCTTGCTTTCCTGATTCATATAATTTGCAATCCTTTAAGTCATCCGTCAATCGTTATCTTGCTCTACAATTTTCATCTTTTCTCTTCCAGTAACTTCCAACTTTATTTAGTGCCTGCTTGCAGCCTTGTTGGAAGCGATGCTTAAAATGATTTGTTAGAAAAGATGTTTAAAAAAAAAAAAAAAGAGATACGATTGCTTGTGGTGTTGTAAATAGAGCACAAGAAGTTTGTTTGGTTAATCTAAATTATTTATCAAATTTTACTTTGATCAAGTTTCAGTACAATTTGCAATTTCTCTAAAAAGTGTGGCTTTGCAATCACCTTTCAAAGCAGCAATGCTGAATTTGATTGGATGAATTGAATTTATGCTTTGAATTAAGTATGATTAATAACTTATAAAATAATGATTAAAATTGTGCTGGATTATTTCTTTCAGGAAAATAACTCTATATTACAGCTGCAGTTGTTTCGTCAAATATTGACAACGTGTTTGTTGTTTCCAAGATATGTGATTTGATAATTAATTATTCTTGCTTTTTCTTGCTTGTTTAATAATTAATCTTTTAATAAACCCTAAGAAATATATTCCCTGCAATGTAACCAGCAGTGACTTCAGCATAGTCTTTGGAAAAATCAAATGAAAAATAAGGAATAAACATTTTTTTGCGTTTAACAAGTTGTTTCTTACATTTTTTATAAAACGGAGTATATCAAATAATAAGTATGTTTTTAATACTCTTTTTCTAAATTGGATGATAAATTATTAATTTTACATCTCCAGTACATGCTTTATGAAACTATAAAAATGCATTAACATTGGTAGAATGGTTATTTGTTACAACAGCTCTTATCTTAAAATCAGATTGGTGCAGTGAGGTAATACACTCATCAATTTCTTTTTTCAAACATAATCCGTTATGTAAACTTCAGGTGAGGATTTCAAAACATAAGAATTAAATTTTGAAGCCCCACAATCATAAAACAACTTCTTTATAAAGATTATTTTCTTAATCTTCACTAAATTGTTTACCACTTTAATATTGGGCTGCTTTTAAAAATACATTTTACAGATAATCACTTAATACCAAAAATTTTTAATGATTTTTCTAATATGTTATATTTTTTTAATTTGTAATTTTCATTACTGTGAAACCATTTAGGTAAAGAATTTTATGAAAGCATTTATAAATCAATAATAAATTAAGAATTTTATTAATAGCTATTGACTTCAAAACAGCTGGTATGCCTGATATTTCTTGGACTGTAAATAAACGGCCTAATTTGTTACATTTTATTTGCTGCATGTTTGAAACATACAGCATAATAGAGTATATACATTACAAAACATTGTAATGCAGTGTAAATATTTCAAAGATAAATCCATTTTTAAACCTAAAAGTTGCAATTATAATAAATACAAAATACAAACCTTTAAAATCATTTCCAATAGAGAGTTGTGGGTAGTTTTAGCAACATGTAAGGTTATTTTTAGTAGCATGTTGATTTGTGTTGATGTAGCTATCTGAAAGCCTTTTTGATTATTCTGTTTTATTGGAATAAACTGAAGCAGGCGATCAGTTAACAAAACTGATTGGAATAAACTGAAGCAGGCTTAACAGGCTGAAGCAGGCAATCAGTTAACAAAAAATCCAGCTCGAAATAATAACTCAAAATAATAAATAAAGAAAATCTAACTACTTATAAACCATTTAAATGAAATAAGAATAAAATAATTATAGTGCAAACTGTAGTAGTTTATCACCACCGCTTGATTTATCACCTCCCCCCATAGAAAACTCAAAACGAGGAGATTGCGCTTTCAGTTTATAGCTGTTAGAATTGTACCTACTACGTCCGTTTTAGCGCAATAAACTTCAACAACAACAACTTAAATGAAAGACAAAGTCAATATTTCTAGAAATTAAATTTACTCGGTCATGTCGTGATATTTCAACTCCATATTTTTAAAAGGCATTTAAAGAAACAACAAGGTAATACTGCAGCAGTGGCGGAACTTCAAAATTTGTTGTTGTTGTTGCATAATATAATTTTTAGACTTAGTTATTCCAATTAGCATTTTATTCATTATTACGCAACAGTGTTTGTGATTGCCCCCCGATGTGTTCGGAATTACCCCATGTAGGTAGGGTAATTCCGAACACCAAGAGTTTTATTTTTGCCTTAAATTTTTATTTTTATAATAAGATTTTTAAAAATTCCTTTTGAGGGTTTGTGACTGAGTAGTTAAACTAATTGATAAGCAATAAATATGATCAATTTTGTATAACTGGTGTCTTTAATTCGCATTCCCGCTTAGGTGTTCGCCAATACCCCACTCTCCCCTATTTATTTCATATATCATATTTAAAAACAAAAAATTAAATAAAGATAAAGATAACTTCAAAACGAAACTAAAACTTAACCGAACTTAAATAGTGAAAACTTTCCTCCTTGATTTCATATTGGCAAAATCGGTAATGATGTTTTTCATTTCCATTTTTCCAGCCGCTTTTGCCTCAATAGAAACTATTGCAAGGTCGCTTAAACGTTCTTTACCAATGGTATTTCGTAAATAATTTTTTATTATTTTAAGTTTCGAAAAAGAACGTTCAGCTGATGCAACAGTAACAGGTAATGTAAGAAACAATAACAATGCTGTTATCACTTGTGGAACGCTTGCAGCTATAGTTGACAATTTTACTATTAAAAGGTCAGCCAAATACGTATAGATGATATTTTTGATATTTCATCGTGTAGCATTGACTTTACCATAACCATTTGCAGCGGAAATTCAGTTGTTATATCTTCACTATATTTTCTCTGAATGGCTTCTGCACAGCTTATGATCTCACGTTCTTTTATTACCATTAATTTATTTGGATGGATGCAGGAAAATAATTGTACCACTTCTTGCATTCCTTTAAATCTTTTGTCGAGTTGGTTGATAACCACGTCCAAAATTTTTATAAAAATATTGATGCGAAAAATTTCCTCACTACTATCAAAACGGGGATCTGTAGATAATTCGTCAAAATGCCTTTTCACAATTTTTCTTCTTTTTTGAAAAAATATTGCAGGAATCTGCCTCGTAGTCGCTATTTCTATCGCTTCAAGTTTTGCTGAATCAAACATCTTTCTATATTGTTTTAAATTTTTGCTGGCATTTTCTAGAGAACCTGAAACTGTCGTAAGATCTAAATTTTTAGTTTGCAGCAATTTTGATGGTATATGTACCTCATTAAGGATTTTAGACAAAAGCACGCATAAAAAAACAAATTCGAAACTGCTGATATTTTTTTGTATTCGTACTGCTTCTTCGCGTTCTTCACGTTTTGTACTTGTTATTGATATCTCGGAAAGAGCTTTCATTATATCAAGAAAGCAAATTTTAACGGCAAAAAGAGAAGTATATCGTCCTGCCCATCGCGTTGGATTTAACCTTTTTAATGTTATTTGTGATTCTCCTGTATATTTGGATAGTAGATCCCATCTGTTTATGCTATTTCCGAAAAATGAATACACATCTTCTAGCATAACAAAAAATGAAGCAACTTAAACACAACATTTAACTGCATCGTTAATAACAAGATTTAAATTATGAGCTGCGCAATGCATATACATAGCATTGGGTTGATTTTTCTTCAAAAGGGCCTGAACCCCATTGTATATTCCACTCATGACGTTCGCACCATCATAACCTTGACCCCTGCAGTTACTTAATTTTATATGATGTTTTTCTAACAGATTTAAAATTTCTTCGTGTAGTCCAGCAGCAGTGTGGTTATATATTTCCGTGAATCCCAAGAAAACTTCTTTAATTTCAATTGATGTGGCTTCATCTTTTTCATTTTTAATACTTTTTACGTATCTAAATACTTGACTGAGCTGATCTCTTTTAGTAATATCTTGTGTTGTATCCATTATAATTGAATAAAAAGGTGAACTATTAATATCAGCAGTAAGAGTGGCTTTTAAATGCGTTGCAAGGCAATGTATGACTTCATTTTGAATTTGATGGCTTAAATATTTTATAGATCCATTTGGCATACTCAAAACTTGCTTCATAACATTATCATATTTAGCTAAAAGTTGAACTTGGGTTAAAAAATTACCATTATATTCATTGTCAAATGAATCACGATGACCACGAAAAGCCAAAGAATTTTTACAAAGTGCTAATGTTATATTTACTATCTGCTCTAAGACTTGCACCCAAAAATTTGATTGGTATCGTATTTGTTCTTCTATATTTTTATCAATTGTTTCATTATGTCGCCATTTTTCATAAATGCAACAAGCAAATATATGTTGTTGACTATTTTCGTGAATTTTAATTTTTTTAGAAAGACCACGCCAATCTCTGACACCATGCTCACGCCAGTTATCCTTTGCTTTTCGTTCTTCTGAGAAAAGCCAACAAGGCTCGCAATAAACGGCATCAAGTTTTGGGGAATAGCGAAGCCACATTCTTTCTATAGATCCATGTTTTGTGATAGTTTTAAAATATTCCTTGGAAAACCTACGGTTTTCTTGCAAGGGGTCGCGTATAAAAGGACATTTTGGCCGACACGATTCCGATAATACAATTATTTTCTTAATATCTTTTGTTAGTATTTTACCATGAAAATTTTCAATGTCAGTAGAAAATAATTCACTTGATTTTTCTAAATTAATTTGTTCAATGGCGTCATTCGTATCAGAGTTTGAATCTTCCTTGTCTTCATTTCGGTGGTTTCTCGGAGACCTATTCACATCTTCTGCGTTCACATTTTTATTACCAGTAGCAATGTTTTCTTCGATATCATCATGTTCTACTGACTGATTTATACATACCACTTCTGCAGAGTTTTGACTTTCCACTTCCGTTTCCGCTCGCTTTTCGATTGGTTTTAAAAACGTTGTTAGCTTCGGCAATTTAGCTAAAGTAGCTTTTGTTTCTTTTAACTTTCTTCTTTTTGCTGCACCGCTTGTACTACTTAATTTCTTTTACGTTATTATGAGTCAAAATCTAAATTATTACAAATTTATAAATTCAGTACCTGTTGTAAAATTTTTAATTATTACAAATTTATTAATTACCTTTTATTAAATATATCAGTGAAGTAATAAACTCTCGTGCAACAATACTTTATTATTCGTAACACGATTAAATAAATTCAGATAAAATAAGAAATGAAAAGTTAACTTAATACAACGGAAGATTTAATATAAAATTGAAAATGAGAACATACATTTAAAAGTTAATTTGTATATGCAACAAGGATTATAGAATCATTATCCTTGAAATGCAACGACATAACAAATAATATTGTTTATATTTTAAAAATATTGAATATGCAACTAAGAACTTATAAATTGAAGAACTTCTTACAGTTTAAAAAAATTTATACGCAACAAATTATTACTTTTACCGAATTCAGTCTAATTGTCTAATTCAAACACAAACACAACATAACGGTATAAAAATTAACTATACAATAGCATCTGGCAGTTCGCAGCTGATAATCGTACTTTATTTCTCAATTGCGTATGCAATTTTAAAAAGGTTACAACTTTTCGTTTAAGAGCCGTTTTTTCTAAGAATCAGGCAAATTCCTGAAACTGTGGAAGTGACCTCCTCCAAATTGCTTGAATTTTTTATATATTGATCAGAATATAGAGAAAACCTGTTGGGGAAAAAAAAAAATTTCAAAAATGTTTCGTTCACTCGGAATCTGGGCTTAAACTTTTGAGATTTTTTTAAAAATTTTTAGAAATTTAGTTTTTGCCACCTTTGAACCCATTTTTTTGGCAAGGCAAAAAGTTGCACATAGCTTATGTAGTTAATATCAGACGTAACCCAAAAGCTCTCTCCAAAAAATATGAAAAAGTTGCGTGACACTGTGCGGTTGGCTAATTATCATAGTTCAAAAGTACAAAATCAATTAGTTTTGTCAACTTTTAATCGGAGTTAATTCTAGCGGCGAAGTGTTGCACACAATTTTTCTTTTAGGATTTGAAATTATCAAAGGTATGGAGTCTAAAAATGCAAAGAAAGTTATGTGATACCTAAGGCCTATTAATATATTAAGGCTTGAAATTGGAAAAAAATGTTTTAGTATACTTACAAAATGAACCATTACGGCAGAGGCGCTTAGTTTTGTAAAAATGTAAACATATCCAACTGTCAATACAAAAAGGTCCTAATATAATAATAAAAAAAATTCGTGTGATTTTGTAACACGCATGATATAACATGAATTAAAAACTGAACAAAAATCTAACATCAAGATAACTATATTGCTAATTAAATAAAACATAAATCAAACATTTAAATGTTTTTCCATTTAAAAATTAGTTTCTCATTTATTAATAGAGTCATTTTCACACATTATCCACCACATCACACATAATTTCTACTCTGCTGCAGTAAGTTTCTCTAAGAATAATGATATGACTGTATTATAGTCTTCTTCGGATAATGAATAATCGCCACAACCACTGATTAGAAAAGGAGCATTTACTAAACAGATAATTTTATCAGTTTGGTTATTTATCTCCTCGGTAGTAACTGGCCAGCGAAAAGTATTCTTCTCTTGCCCGTTAATCATACAATTAACTCTGATCCCAGTTATAGATACCTAAAAGTATTAGCGCAACATTTAAAATAATATAATAAAGAGTTTATGATTTGTTTAATTTTGCTTACATTCAATAAAACTTGTAAAGTCTTATATAATGTCATTCTGAAATTATTTTTACATTTTATTTATATTCCTTTTATTTTAGAGCACCGTTTTGTAAAACAAAATAAAAACTTGAAACTAATATATACTTTGAATAATATTACCTCCACAATATATCCAATATTCCATTGTTTTTCATATGCAACAGCAACCCAATCATTCACTTTCCATACAAGACAAATTTCTTTTGCAAGATTGGCGATGTCTTCCTCATATTTATTATCATCTTCATTGTCTCCTGCCAGATTAAAGTCATCATTTTCGCCATAAACTTCTTTGTTATCGTTAACCTGACTATTTTCATTATTTTCTGTTGTCGGTTCTACCAGCTTACCTTTTCTTTTCAGGTTACTAAATCTATAACAATATCAATTCTACATATTTTTAAACATATGTAAACAAACACACAAAATTATAACTTTCACCTAAATTTTAATTTCATATTTGTAAAAGAACTATTTAACAGTCAGAAACATAATCTAATTTGCAAAAGTTTTGATAGCAACAATGCCTACCTTGAAAATAAAGATCTTATCTGTTGGCTAGTTACATATTGATCAGGCGGAAGTTCTCTCCTCAGCTGCATGTGAACCTGCTCAGGGCTCATTTTATTACCTGATTCTTCTCCACGAATAAAGTATTTATACAACAGTTCTTTCTGCTGATTTGAAAATCTAAAAGAACTTCGAACTGGTAATGCCCAATTTTGCAATAGAAAAATGTTCATGCAATGTAGTTTGTCTTTTACGGAAGCACTGTTAGAGGATGAAGAAATTGGCATATTTAGTTGTGAAGTAATTTTCATCTTATGAACAAACGAGTTGCGAACTTTATCCAATGATGTTAATGATTTCGGAACTGTATGAAGACCGGATAGCATGTGTTCTTCTAACTCAGCATCGCTTTCAAATGATAAAGTACAATTCATTTCAGTGCAAAATCTTAATGAATATAATTGCCTGTCACTTCTTTTCTGTTTTTCCTTAAGTGACTTGTTACGCTTAATTGAATTATCTGTTTTGCTATATGGCAACAACAACTTAATGGAGGGTTGAATTTTAAGATTTCCATACTCTTGTTCAATTCCCTCACCGATATTGAAATAACGCCACATCTTCATACTTTTCTCACCAAACTCAAATGAGTGATAGTTGCTAATGTTCTTAATCTTTGGTCCAGTAACTACAGTTTTATCATTGCTAATTTGAGCAACTGCTACTTTTGCATCTTTAGCGCCAAAACTATAATGCATGGCCTTGTGTATATCTTCAGCAGTCAAAAGATTATTACCAGAGTCAACGTAACTCCTTAAAATTGTCTTTACAACTGCACTCTCCCTGTCACATTGATCTTTTCCACAACAGGGTTCATTATAATCATATCTCAGCAACTTTATATCTCTCTCTTTGCATACATTGTAGATTGCTTCAGCTGAAAGATTTCCCTGATAGCAGCCGGCATTATCAGATTTGGTAAACATTTTCTTGATATGCGGTTGATCAATTCTGAATTGGTCTAAAACTGCAGTGGCTAACGAAACAACATCACCTATTCCCTGATCACACCTATATATTGAAGTAAAGTAAACACGTTTGAATAACTTTTCTGCTATTTTTATGAAGAATATATCCACATGTAAACTCATTCCTTTCTTGCCAAAATACTCTCTTTGGCCCTCTCTGTATCAAACCGGAAGAATTTTTTGACAAAAATCTTTAAGCCAGAAAGCAGTTTCATCGTTTAATTGCTTAAAAGCTTCGATTTTTGCCTTTTTCTGTTGAGAATCTCTCATCAGGTGTTTTATGTAGTTGGATACATCCTTTACGGCAATTTCCAAATCATAAATAGAATCAGCATCGTCAGAATTTTGAATTGTTAGTTCTTTGATCATCTCGATAGCTTTGCACAAATCATAGCAATCGGCACATACCACTTCTGATATCTCTGTGTTGGATTGAAGATTTTTTTCAGATGGATCTGATAAGACATGTTTTGAGCTATGAGAAGAAATGTTTGAGTCATTGACACTACAATTGGTTTGATAACTTGTTTTCAAATACCTTTTTCCTTTTTCAAGGGCAGCTTCGAGAGATTTAGAACTAAATCTTTGTGCCAATTTTTGTAATGTTTGACCATTCATGCCTGAAGCAGTAACATCATCTAATCCAGCTAAGCTTTTTCGACTTGAAGGTTTTATTGCATGCAATACTTTCCACAAACTTGAATCAGATAATGGTATATAATTGTTTTCACTACAACTTTTTCGATAGAACATGATAGCGTGGCTATATTTTGTCGTCAGTATTGCATGCACTATCTTTTGTTCTTCACCGCTGTCGTATTTTAATTTGGTTATTCCATAAGCAACATCATGCAAAATACTGCTTGTAAATATAAAGTCTAAGAAATGTTCACACTTTGTTTGATCAAAACTAGATCGGACGAATACTTTCTTCTCTGGAAATGCCAACCCTTTATGAGATGCATGCCATTTTCTTGCTGTTTCTATACGATGTTTGGTACACTCAAATGTGTTCATTATAAACTTTTTGGTATACTTGGTATGGTCTAATAATGAGAGGATAACTAACTTTCCCATGGAATCACTTTGCTTATATACTTTCTGAGCACGAATAATTTCAATTGGGAGAGGGCTATTTATTTCATCAACATTTTTACTGTTAAGAAAATCTATAAGTATTTCCTCTTGTCCAGGAGCAACAGCTTCCGCAAATTTTTTCTTTAATAAGTTTTCTAGGCAAACATACTTGCGTTTTAACTTATCTTTAGTAGTATCTTCCAGATATTCGAACTTCCTTTTTAATCTAAATTTTATTGGACTTGCATTAAGAACCTCAGTTACACTCTCACGGCTTCTTAGAGATTCGTCCAAAATCTCCTGTGAAACATTAATTTCACCGGGATCAAATTCTTCATCTGGAGTACCAGGTGTCATATATGTTTGTTCTTGTTGTGTTTGTGTTTCTGTACATAAATTGGTGTTTTCGTTGACTCTAGATAAAGCAGTTTCTTGCTTTAAATGGGTAAAACACAGCATTGCACCAACTGAAAATACTTCATTGTATCGCTTTGACATTGATATGACGACATGTATTGGTGACGCCCTTAAAGCGGGAGATTTTTTTCCTTTTATATTTAGATGGTGAGGATGAAAGCATGTTTTTGGAGGACTCCATGCAATACCAAACGTGTACCGGTGAAAAGCACATATTTGTTCATCCTTTTCAAGATTTCTTTTAAGTCTATTTGCAATAAGTCCATTTTCTTCCCAAATATTATTATCGTTTAATCGCATGACCTAAAAACAATTTTTTTAACAATTATTAAGTGTGTCATTTAAAGCATTGTTTATAATCTGACTCTTCACGAAAAATGTTTACAAGTTTGAAATACATTGTTGTTATTATTAAAATACAATATTGCAAGAGTGTGATTAATTTAGTGATTGTTTATTAAAAGAGTGAGGAATTAATTAAAAGAGCTATTTTTTATTGTTTAAAGAACTTTGTCTCAAAATCTTATTGCAGAGAAGTTATAAAGTATTTAATTATAAAAATTATATTACAGTCTGCGTAAATTTAAAATACATAATTACCTTTAAGTTGATGAGGTGTTTCTTAACATCAACATCTCCCAGCTGATGAATGTAGAACATTTTGTTTATAATTTTATGTTTTTTGAATGATCCACAATTTCCTTTTGAAAAGCAACAACAGTTTTTATAAAAATACTTGTTTTGTTTCATACTCAACTAAAAACAAGTTCTATTTATGCAGTACCTATTTCTCAATAGCAATGATAAAATATCTACTCTATTTATGCAAATTTTAAAGATCGTTAAAATAAAGTTAAGACATTTTTATGGTAAAGTAAACAACCGCCCACTAACTTGTTTCTCCACAATCGTGATATCAGCGATTCTTCTTCCATTCGATCACCACAAGTTATTTGGTTATGACGTAAATTTAAATAATTCACTTCTGATCATGTATTGTTTTTTATTATTATTTATTTCAATTGTTATGATTTCTATATCATAGTCAGAAACGCTTAAATTTTTTCTTAACATTACGTGCAATGTTTTGTGTAATGCTTAATGCTAATTTTGGATGATAGAAATTTTATTGTGAGCGAAAATTTCATCTGTGTGTCCAAAAAAATATCTCTTCGTACTTAATCATTTTTAACAATTTGTACCTTTATTTTTAACTTAATATCTAAAGATCACACGAATTTTTTTTATTATTATGTTAGGACCTTTTTGTATTGACAGTTGGATATGTTTACATTTTTACAAAACTAAGCGCCTCTGCCGTAATGGTTCATTTTGTAAGTATACTAAAACATTTTTTTCCAATTTCAAGCCTTAATATATTAATAGGCCTTAGGTATCACATAACTTTCTTTGCATTTTTAGACTCAATACCTTTGATAATTTCAAATCCTAAAAGAAAAATTGTGTGCAACACTTCGCCGCTAGAATTAACTCCGATTAAAAGTTGACAAAACTGATTGATTTTGTACTTTTGAACTATGATAATTAGCCAACCGCACAGTGTCACGCAACTTTTTTATATTTTTTGGAGAGAGCTTTTGGGTTACGTCTGATATTAACTACAAAAGCTATGTGCAACTTTTTGCCTTGCCAAAAAAATGGGTTCAAAGGTGGCAAAGACTAAATTTCTAAAAATTTTTAAAAAAATCTCAAAAATTTAAGCCCAGATTCCGAGTGAACGAAACATTTTTGAAAATTTTTTTTTTACCCAACAGGTTTTTTCTATATTCTGATCAATATATAAAAAATTCAAGCAAAATGGAGGAGGTCACTTCCATTGACTGCCTGATTCTTACAAAAAATGACTCTTAAATGTAAACTACGCACACCAATACAAAAATAAATTTTTGAACAATATATTTTAATACGATGGATGACATTTTTTTTATACAAGTTTTATATTTTAGGGCCCACTATACCTGCGGAAAAGAGTTTTATAGTATAAATATTATTGAGAGTATAATTTTTTTTATATGAGAGACCCCTATAGCTGGTAGGCCCCCCCCCCCCCCCCCCCCCCCGCAACGCAGGGTCCTGCGTCCAGTAGTTCCGCCACTGTACTGCAGTTAAGTGGCGTAAAATAATTTTATATTTTTGCTTTTAGCGCTCCCGCTCGGAGAGGCTAAAAGTTCCTAAAATAATTACAAAAACCAAAGTAGATAAATTTCAAAGTAGTTATTTTTTAAAAACGTTTTTGTTTAATATTTTTGTTTTTTGTTTTTATTGTTGATATTTAATTATTTTATCATTTATATTGTTAATACTTACTTATTACATTATTAATTATGTAAAGAAATTTAAATGTTTATATTTTATGATTGTATAAATTTAGTATGTTTTAGACAAATTTCTTATTACAATTATAGAATATAGGATACTACAATTATTATTCATGCTAAAATATTTTTAAAAATAATTGAAAATAATTATGGAAAAATTTTATTTATCAACTACAGAGGATACTGACGAGACACACAAGATAGAAACGCCGAAAATATTGGAAACTCTTTAAATGTTTGACGCCAGATAAATTCATAAAGATGTGATGTAAACAAGTCTTCACGCGTACCAAACTGCTGTCGAAGTTTACGTTTGACACGCATCCAAAGGTTTTCGACGTTTTGTGTATGAACATCGCTATCAAGGGGATTAACAAAATTGCGTTCATGCACGACAACTGAATGAGAATATATACCAACTTATCTAAACCAGCATAAGAAGTCCAGCCATTGGAAGCGATATGACTTCCTGGCAAAATAAACCTTTCTATAAGGTTTTTGAGAGTTTGTGAATTCATTGAAGTTTGGGAACTTCAACTAAGAAGCACTTGCGTGACTCTTTTTCGGTTCCACCAAATACCCAATGACCTAGACGCCACTGCCCACGATGATGTTTACGGTGAAAGAACTTAGATCCGTCAATTTCGACTTCAATTGGTGCCCCGACAGCGTTAATACCCCCTATCATTGTTGGATTTGTTTCCAAGTAAACTTCGCAGACATCTCGGAAAAAGTTTCCCCAATCACCTAATGTATGGCTAGCGTCATTCATACAGGCTTCATGTTGTATATCGCTCTGTAACATATTCCTACTCCACCCATAAATATAACAAATCAACTTTTGAGGTGTCAACCTACTTTAACTGAAGAAGGATCCCTCTCTTATATTTCGCTGCTGTTTGCAACCTTTACAATACCACTGGTAACCATCTGTGGCATTTTGATTTGCGTTTAACCCAAACTGACGTTGGCACGTATCACAGTACATACGATTTTATATCAATTTACGCTTTGCTAGCCACTGTAAAGCGGATAATGGTTGTTTAATAGAGTAAGCAAGCTCCATTAAACAACAATTTTCTTGCAACACGCGTGGTTCAGCCAGGATTTCATCTTCAGCAACAAGAGTTGTTGAAGCACTTGGTCTCCCTCGACCAACACATTGCATAGCCATCTAAACAAATATTTACCATGTTAACTAAGAAGAACAATTTACTTAATATAAACAATTTATTCAGTGCAGAATTAATTGATAAAATTAATTTTTATATATGTGAATATAATACGTATATAATATATATATATAATAGAAATGTAAAAATAAGAAAATTTAACAGTGACTATTACTTTTACTTATCTTTTGTATGAGACTTTCCTTTTCTTTTATTTTTATACATTTCGAATTTTTCCATATTTCGAATGTGGTTTTTTTTGACGTTTTGAACGTCACTTTCAGATTAATTTTTTTCATTTTCACCATCGCAGAGTTTAATCAAGCAAAAATAATAATTTTTTACGTCACTTAACTGCAGTATTACCAAGAACAATAATGATATAAATTATATTATAATTTGTAACTATAAATTAACTAGTTATGTATTTTTGTTGTAAATACATTAGAATTTGTTTTATATGTGGCTGATTTATCCCCCCTAGTAAATAACTTATCTTACTTCTGATTTATCTTCTTCCTCGTAATAAGTCACTAAGCTTGCTATTGTGATTTTATCATTTCCAAATAAAATTTCATCTTTCAATACCAACTCTATATCAAAAATTAACGCAATATCCCTAGGCAAAGTGCATACATAATATATTGGGATATTGCCAAAAAATATCTTTTTATACTTTAGATTTGATTTGAAGAGTTGACATTTTTGCTATCAACTACTTATACATTTTGATAATAATTTTAATTTCCACACTTTGGTTTTTCAAATGCCTTTTTTTTTTTGAGACATCTTATTGCTCATGAATGTTTTTTACTTTGGTAATTTTTATAAAATTTTATTACATTATTTAAACAGATCTTCATGAAATTACTTCATAAAAGAGATGTGAATGAGGAAAAAAAAAAAAGGATTCAAAACAAAGCATTTGTATGATATGTTTTTTTTATCTTTATATTTACAGCAATAAACATGATACATATACTTTTGTATTAATTCTTCTTTGTTTCTTTTAACTGCAATACAAAAATCTAAAATATTGATAAAAGAATTTTAGACTTACTAGACTCAAAATAAGAAATTACAATATTTTATTAAAAAACTATTAAAATAATGCTGTTTAAGTTATAATTAAAATCAAGTTAAAAGCCCTTTCTAATTTTAAAGATGTTATAATTATGCAAATTTATTTCAACATTTACTATTTACTTGTTTGTTTTAAAGAGAAATATTTGTGCAAGTAAACAAATTGCTGCTTTCCAGAACATTTGGAATACAGTCCATATGATACCATCGACTTGGTAAGCATTTATCACATTTAGTCTATAAATAAATCGTATATAGTGGTTGTTTCATAATATTATTATAAGATTAAAGACATTTTTATAATATTTAAATTTTATACCCATTTGTCTAACGTTTGTTTTTTATATGTTTTTGGTCCTTTTTCTTTTCCGCATAAGCGACATATAACATCTTTCAGATTCTTTTGACCTGAGATTTAATTTTGTCTATTGTTATATTTGTTTACAATTTCATTTCTAATTTTTAGTTAACTAAATACATAACAAACTTCCTCTGTTTATAAGAAAGTGCATCGTGTCATTTCGATATATGGTTACTTCTTTAGGTCGTTAGGTCTTTACCAGGTCTTCGCCATTTATAAAGTTTTCAGCAAACTACAAAAATTTTTTATATTTAAAACTCTTGTTAATATTATAATAAGTATTTTATTATACAGGGGGTTGATTGAGCCACCTAAAAAAAGAGGAAATTTATAATTTTCCATAAAGAAAAGATGGAGAGATTTTGAAGTTCATTTTGTTGTACATCATGGTTCAGTAATCAGTCCTTCGTTTTTTATTATTGTTCTATTTCTAAAGAATGCTGAGTTGGTTTGCCATGAGAGCTGTTCTATACTAATGATTTATGCCTGAATGTAGATACAGAGGATTTTTGTCATCAGATTTTGAGTCCTTTGAAACTTTGTTCTTTGTTCTCTGACCTTTAGCTATATTTGCCCTTTGTACCTTTAAATCAGCAAGCTCTAAAAAAAAAAATCTCTATTAAATTTAACTTTTTAAATTAAATAAACTACGTATATACGGCATAAATTGATAATTACTTTGTTTTCTGTCGATTGGAATATCTTTATTGGTCAAATCTATAACACTGTCATCATCTAAAAAAAAATACCGTAACAGAATTGCAAAACATACTTTCGTAGACTGTTGCCTATCCACTCGCAGTGGGTATAAAATAACAGCAAGATATTCGTCCCAATTTGTTTGATTTTCATTAACCAGTTTTCTTAATTTTCTACAGTGGAAAACGCATTTACTTTTAACGAAAGAGATGAAATGCAAAATAAAATTATAATATACATACTATTACATTATATGCATACATTACAATATATACTAAAAAAATTTGAGCAGCCGTGGCGCAGTGGTTAGAGTTCTGGCTCAGAACCAAGAGGTCCTTGGTTCGACGCCAGCTCCAGCTTAACGAGCGACATTGGTACGGAAGGAGGCGTGAATTTCCTGTTAAATGCTCTCCCGCGGTGCTCTGTGATAAGATCGTAAGGACTTCTGGGAGCATCTAATATAACTACAAAATATATATATATATATATTTGATAAATTGATTTTGAACTATTCAGTAAATATAAAACCATTATCAATAGAGTATATGTGATAGAACAAGAAAAACTTAGTTACACGTCTAAAATCCGTTTAATATAAACATCACAGCTCAAATCACCACTAAATATCATTATGCGGTCTTCGCCCTAAGTTAAAATTACTGTTACCTTTTTATATTTTTATTGGTGTTTTCATTCTGCCCGTTGGTTTGTGGGTGATAAACAGCTGTTTTTCTTCTTTCAATATCCAGTATTTTGTATATTTCGTCGTTTAACTAAAAAATAATGAGTAGTTTAATTAATGAACGGTCTCATTGAGTTTTTCGAAATATGACCATATCTTTTTACCTGGTGGCAAAACTCAGTTCCGTTGTCTGAAAGTATTGCCGAAGGAAATCCAAGAGTTGTTACTTACTGAATAATTGCTTTTTCAAAGGTGACAGCTTCTTTATTTGGTAAAGCGTATGCAACCGGCTACTTAGAAAACAAATCAGTGCAACTTAGAAAATATTTGTTGCCCATGGTTGCTTCCGTAAAGGGTCCTTTAAAATCAATACCTACAATCTTCCATACTCGAGTTGTCTAAAATATTTACATATAAACCAACAAAGAATGATGTTATTGTTTCTTTTTTTTTTTTTTTTTATGTCAGCGAAAATTCAGAAAATATAATAATTATATTATATTTTCTGAATATTATTGTATAATAAATATAAACTATTTCAAGATTGAGAGAGTATTACTGTAGCATTATAGAATATTAATTAGTTATTACTTAAATAATAGTTAATAAAAATAAAAGTATTCTTTAATGTGTAACTGCATCGGTCTAAATGAATATACAATGTTTTAAAAAAAAAAATATATATATATATATATATATATATATATATATATATATATACATATATTTTAAAACATTGTATATTCATTTAGACCCACAATTTTATAAACAAACTCATTAATTTATTTAATGTTACTTAAAAGTTAAAAATTTTTAATGTCAAAAATAAACATAGATGGTACAGGAAATTTCCGAAACTTCCATTCAGAAAATCCTCTATATGTAAAGTTGTTCAGTGTAATTCCAATTTTGATTTATGAATGTACATTTTAAATGCTAACTATTTTACCCTAGTTTTTTGCGGTAACAAATCAGCTTACGAAATCAGACGATTAGGATAAGAATGTAGTAGATGATGCTGCACAAACAGGTGCATGTTAGACAAGTGATAGACGGGGTTCTAGAAAGATTTTTGATAATGCATAAACCAGTGATCCAAAATATTTGTTTATGAGTTTATTAAATTTATAAGTAATCTATGACTTAATCTTAATGTAAACTTTTATTTTCTGCTAATGAGATTAAATTTAAAAGATATTTGATAGAAATTTTTTAATATAATATTTCCACTGCCAAAAGCTTGATCATTTAATTTTTTTAAAGTATCGAAACATAAACAAGTATAGTGCACAAACATTTTTTCTCTAAATCCCCACTATATGAAAATGTTTTATATAAGTTTAGAATAGTATACGTATAAAAGTTTATAAACATATTATAGTAGTTATAAAAAATATAAAATATAAGACCAGGTCTTTTATAACTATACCTTATTTATAAATTTCATTACTTTTATAACTACATCCTATTTATAAATTTCACGACCTATATACTTATATAAAGTTAAAAAGTTATAACGTAATTTTAATTTATATAAGTTTTTAAACTTAAATAAATTGAAATTATGTCAACAAAATTAAAGAAACTAATAGACAAGTTTAATCCACGTTTACTACAGAAACGGAGTTGATAAACTACTACAAAACACGACTCTTAACCATAACAAAAAGTTTTTATATTAAGTAGGCCGTGTGTGTGCTTATGAGTTCTTTAAAAAAATAAACATTGCCTTTATTAAAAAACAAACACGACTTTAACAATGTTTCGAAGATATAGCTCTCCTCCGTCATGTTTCAAAACGCTACTTTTAATCAGGGCCCTATCCTATAAAACTTTTACAATATTGTAAACTTTACAATGTCATGACGCGGAAAATAGTGTAACTACACTAAAGATTGTGTAGTTACACTGCAAAATTTAACGCGTCCTTTAAAACAATGACTTTTTTATATATTTGGCATTTTTTGTCCAAAACCTAATAATAGATCTCGCAAAAAGCAATTTGAAATTGCGCGCTAATTTAATTTTGAAAAGAATCTTTAAAACTAGATACCGCACAGTGGGGCAGAAATGTCATTTTTGAGGCAAAAATCATATTTTCGCCGAATTTGAAGCTAAAAAGCTAAAAATTTTGATGAATATTCATTATACTCTGGCTAACAATAACTATTATTGTAATGTTAGTTGTCATACCTTTAAAGGACACACCAATAACACGAAACCACGGACAAATGAAATAACGAATAATAAACATGTGATACGTATTTCATATTTAATTTTCAACTTTGTATTAACTATAAATAGTCACCAGCACGTATGAAACATTTTTATTGAATGAATAAATATCATACATGTGCAGAACACCATGAACACATAGCGTAATTGCTTACATTTAACGTACTTACTTTAACATAATCATTTTTGGAATACCTTTTAGCTAAATATTCTTTGGATAACAAATGACACATTTATTACATCTTGATAGACTGCATAAACATGTAGAGTAGCACACGAAGGATAAAAAGTAGACACAACATTTGACACAAGGACGGCAACAAGGACAAAAAGTAGACTCATAACAATATTTAAATTAATTTAATAATTTCCGTGATTTATGGTACACTTACGAATAGTACGAATAATAATGTGTAGAATAAACAAACTCTAAGATAACACACCAAGGACACATGACATAACATGTGACAAACATATTTTACTTTAAGTAAAATATACAGTCACTAAATTTCTATAAGTAAAGTTACTTATTTTTGCTAGTAAACATTTTATAAATGAATGCAACAAACTTTAGAGTTCGATGAGCAGTTATCACTAATAACAAGTTTTTGCATTTACATTTATTTTTAGATCTATATGGTAAAACTTATTTCCATAATACTGATTTTAATAGTTTGACTTTCTGGTCGATTAAAACAACAATGAAACAGGTGTCAAATCCCTATTTAAAAAATAAATGTGCTAATGTAAACATACAGCTTTTTATAGATTTTTTTAAATAAAGTAAATCTACTTAGGATACTATTATTTATAATAAATAATATTAAGACAATATTTTTAATATTATCAGTTCTACAATTAGTTGTAGTATTGATAATATTAAGAAAATTACAAAAGAAGATCTAAACATTCTGCTGGAAGAGCAAGTTCCTATTTTGATTCAGAACTTCACCTCATAGAATTAATACAGGGGTCTGATGAGCAGAGCAATCTTCGTATGACATCTTCATTTGTAATTTTTCTAGAAAATTTTCTTGTAAAATGTTCTTAAAAATTTTTAACATCTTTTTTCTACTTTCCTGGGCTTCTTCAGATAAGAGGTCAATTGGAACTGGCTTGTCTCTTACAACCTGGTGTGAATGTACAATACCATTTAATATGTGCTACATATGTCTTAAATGTGTCTTTGCAATATATTTCTAGTTTATCTGGATCAGATT
Source organism: Hydra vulgaris (assembly GCF_038396675.1). Taxonomy (NCBI): domain Eukaryota; kingdom Metazoa; phylum Cnidaria; class Hydrozoa; order Anthoathecata; family Hydridae; genus Hydra; species Hydra vulgaris. The sequence continues at coordinate 11,046,437 of NC_088922.1, forward strand.
GGGGGCTTAAGAACAATATACAAAGAATAATGAAAAATCTTTTAACAAGATCTTTATCAATTCCGAGTATTTCAGCAAAAGTTTCATGGCTTCTAAATGCTCTTCTCGCCGTGTTTTTATCATTGGATGTGCCAGAGCCACCACTTTTTTGTGCATCAAGAATAAGTCTGAGTGTATCTTTAATTTTTTCATGAATTTCTTTTTTTCGATTTGCAACTATTTTTTTCTTTTCAGTAATGCTTGCATGAAAAAATCCCCAATCATTGTATCCTGGTCTTCTTCTCTGTCCCATATGTAACAGACATTCAAAACAACGAATCCAGAGATGGAGAGTGTAAATTCCAAGGTCCAAAGACATCTGATTTGGTTGTCTATTGTAAGCCATAACAAAGTCATTCATCCATCAATCTTTATCCATCAATCATAGTACATTTTAACTTGTTCTGAGTTTAGTTGACATAAAAAAATCATATTCTGCTTTAAAAACTTGCTGATTTCCATTAACGTATTGCATTCGAACAGAAAAACAATATTGGTTTGAGGATGTTTTGAGGTTTGTCCAAAGAATAACATTAGTCTGCTGTATTTTAATTTGCACAAGTACTGTATACGATAGAAACAAAGATTCTTCAACTGGAACTGGCAATCTGTTCTCTTCATCTTCAGTTCTCTGTTTACAAACAGACTGTCGAGATAAACCATCGAATCCAATTTTACTTATAAGAAGAAGAGTATGCAAGGCTCAGGTAGTTTCAATTTATCCATAACTTTCCAAATTCTGTTTGTAGTATGATCCATTAATCCTTGAAGATTCAAAGGAGTACTGTAGTTTGATGTGACAATTCCGGAATCTGAAATGCAATTATTTTTAGCTTTCACAATAAAATTGTAGGCATGGTATAACATGCAACCTTTATCTAAGGCCCTTTGACGGATAGTTTGATAGTCTAACATTAAAGCTAAAGCTTCTTCTGCTGAGTAGCTTTTAGAGCATGGTATACTACAGGATCCATCAATTTTGCTTTCCATCAAATGTTCGATAACTTTTCCATCAAATGTTTGATAATCTTTAAATCGACCTTCTTTATTGAGATTAAGAATAAGGGCATGAAACAGACTTTCAGTGGTAACACCTAACTTTTTAGTAATCTCTGAAGATCTTCTTTTCTTAGAGCTTGTTGAGAGATCTTTAAATGATTTTGAAGGTGCCCTTCGTTGTACATTTTTTATCATAACTTGCTGTTGAGGTTCGTTTACAATAAATTCCATATTTAACCATTTCTCGTAACGATTTATAAACCTTTGTTTTTGTCTACCTCCCAGTGGGCACAGTACGTTTTTAAAACGTTCTTTGGACGTTTTTATTAGGTTTAAACCTTATAAAAACGTCTAAAAAACGTTTTAAAAACGTTTTAAAAACGTACCTTGGGCTGTCTGTACCCACTGGGCTGTCTCATTCCATTTCTTTTTAAAGTTTTTTATAAACTTTTTGGTTAACCTCATCTGATTGTAGTTCGGATAATATTGAGAAATCAATATACAGACTTTGGTTTTTGCGTCCTTACAAATTAAACTTTCTTATTTATTTTCATACTTTCCTTTAATTAAGTAATCGAAAATGTCTTTATTCCTCATATTTAAAATTAGTTTAACTGCAAAAAATTTCAAGCTGGGCAAACCTGGGCAAAAATTTTCCTGGTTGATCAAAGTTTTATTTTACAAAATTTATAATAAAAAAGTATTAAGCATACGGTTAATTGTGCCTTTTTTTATAAAATTGTATATTTTGAATTATTTTATACTGATTTTCCATATTTTATAAGAATATTAAAAAAAAATGATTTCCGTATGACATCGGCAGGAGTGAGCTTGTATAAAAGTTGGTAAAACAATTTTCGCCTCAAAAAATGTAAATTTCTTCAATTTTTGAACTTCAAACCCTCCCTAGACAAGTTTTTTTTCTAAATACCGACCTAAAAACTTTAAATCTGGATTTCATATAGCATTTTAATTTTTTGATTGCTTTTATTATAAAACAAATTTTTTTTTGTATTTATGACATGGTACTGGACCACTGTGTATTAGGGTGTCCCAAAAATATACCATAAATCGAATTTTAATGTGCGGAATACTACATTTAGCATAGTTTTATCCATAAAGAAAAACAAAACAAAAATTAAGTTTTTAGCTCAAGCGGAAGGTTATTTAGGTGAGTTCACTTTTAATTTATTAAGTAAAACTTGACTTACTAATAACTTTGTTCATATTATTCCGATTACAATTGTTACCTAAGCAAACAAAAAAATGCTGCGTGTTAAACAAACAAATATGCTTGTCGTAAACTTTTTAAGTAAATTTTTTTACAAAATAAATCATCAATTTTAAGGAGAAATTTGTTTTAAAGGCAACAAATTGAACAGCAAATAATATTTAGAATGCAGGCGCAGGCGCAGATACAGCATTTTTTAACGTTTGAATTTAATTTTCAGACATAAAACAAACTCCAAACATATATGTTTATATTTATGTTAAATAAAGATGCTTTGCAAAAAATTACAATGATTGGATCCTGGGAACAAGAAGCCCTAAAGTTTTAGCTAAAACTGCCCTAAACGTAAGAGCAACAAGGTGATACGTAATTTTTTTTACTATTCTCAATTAAATCTATATTCGACGGTAAAATTTAAAATTGACACAAAAATCTTTTAACGTTCGAAAACTATGAGATATAAAAGTTTGACCTTTTCAACATCAAAAAATCACTTTTTTCAAACATCAAAAAATAATATAACATAATGTAAAATAACATAAACCAATATTATTAATAGAAATAATTTTTAAATCTTTCTTTGTAGCGTTCTTTGAAACCTTTTTACGGCTCTTCTGAACTACCTAAATTACAAATACATAAATTTATAAAAAGTACTACATATACATTAACAACCATTATTATTAATAACAACTAAAAATCACATTTATATTTCGTATTATTGAAGAAAATACCTGGAGAGTATCCTTAAGCCTGTCTTCATTGTGTGCTCTCTCTATGAAATCTTGAATTAACTTAATGTGGCGTTCTGCACGGTCATTTACAACTGCAAGTGCTCTTACACACTTTGAAAAGTAAGTAAAAGACTGGGAAACTTCCTCATTTTCACATGCATCGATACCTTTTTCTTTCCATAGCAGAATTTCCTTCTTGGAGATCTCCAATAGCAAGAACAAAAGGTAGGACTGCTCGTTGAAAAAGTCTTCTAATTTCGATGTAGGAATAATTTCAACCTTAGTTTCAGGTCTCTTTTTAATCAGACCTTTTAATTCCGGGATATCATAAGAAAGCAGTTTGTTTAACATGTTGGTCTTTACTTCGGTTTTCAGATCCTTATCAGCAAGAGCAAAAATTGACTTGTTGCGGAGACAGATACCAAGTGTGACGCTTAAGACTTTGGTAAAGAACCTTTCCTATTGCTGCCAATTTTTTAAACTCGTCTACTGTTTGTAACTGAAAAGCAATATCGAACGCCATTAAATCATTTGAAGATGCTTGAGAAGCATTAGGGCTTTTTATAAAGAAGAGCCCATGAAAAAATACTATGTAGTTGGTTGCGACTTTCAGATGATTTATTGTATTTTTTCCAACTGTTTCGGAATCAGCAGGGTGGTACTTTTGAGTTATCTGAATAACCAGTAAATATATACAGTCAGCCATAAACCTTGCTTCATGATGAGCTCCAGGCTGTTTAAATGAAAGATTCGATAACTCAGCTCCTAGAAAAAATGCCATAAGCTCACAAAGATACTTGTAATCTCCTCTCTGAAAAGTATTCTTATGAAGAGCTGTAATACAAAACTCTTTAGTATCCAAGGCAAGTTTGAACAGTAATGAGCCGGGCCTGAAAGCATCTTGAGACAAGTCAAACTTTACAATTCTCTCAAGTTTGTTTACATCTTCGTAAATCTGCGGCCATAGTTTTTGGAGAATTACATAAAGTTTTTTGCTGCGACTACTTGTAGGACCAAATATTTCTTTCATCACATGAGCCACGTGTCTTTCATAAATGTGATGTCTGCACATTAACCAGAGAACCGGTCTTTTAAGGGCATAGGAAATAATAATACTTACAGCACCTTTATTTTTACCAGTGTTACTGGATGTTGTGTCAGAACACAATCCAATAATCTGATCCGACATTTCATAGTATTCAAGCATTGTTTGAATTGCAATGGCTTGATCACTTCCCTTGGAGCTTTCGATTTTTAAGATGCCAGGAAGAAAGTCTAGTGGACCAGACTCTGGTGAAGATGCGCTGATAGCAATTCTATCCTCATATTTAGAAATTCCTTTTTCCCAATCGTATCTTTTCAAAATCTTGGTATCGAAATGTACCACAACTTTTAAACCTCTTATTTTATCAATGCTTTCCTCTCTAATTATCTGTGCCTCAGACTCCACAACATTATGAGTTTTCCTGTTTAGAGTTGATCTTGATATCGAGATATTATCAATATTAAATCCACCAGCCTTGTAAAGAGAAGACAAAAAACACATACCCGGCCTGACTCCAATTCCAAATCTGGTCATAATTGGAATCCAATTGTTAAGAATATTTTCCATACTTAACTGAAGGCAAACTTTGATGTCACTCTGAAACCTTTTCTGTTTTTTCTGGACTTTAGCTGGAGGTAAATATAGTTCGTCGCACTCAGTTTGATTGTCACTATCTGTGCTTGAAAAGTCACTTTCCAAATAGCTGATCTCCTTTTTCTTATTTTTATCTCTATGTCTTTGGATTTTTTCAGACATCTTAACTATTTTTTCTTGTGTCCTGTGAGCATTTTCACAAAATTTATTGTCCATGTTCCCGAATATGACCATATCCCCTCTCAGACAAAGCCTCAAGAATTTTATGTCTTCCTTCTTAGCCTCATCATCCCTATTTTTATCACTTTTTATTAAATCAAATATGTTTGTTTCATTAATAGAGAAGAGAGCTCTGCTCTTTTTCAAAAAAGTGTTCACCTTCTTTTTGTAGCTACCCTCTGGTAGTTCGAGTGTTTTTAGCATTTGTTAAAGTGTGGTATTCCTTGACTTTTTTGGTGATTCTGGTCTTGATAGTTTGCTCCGTCACAATGAAAATATCATTAAACCCAGCCTGCTTCCATAAATTGACAAGCTCTCAGAATACAGACAACAGTAACTATCTGCTTAGTATTCTCTCTGCACACTCCATCAGTAAACCTGGAGTATCTTAAATACGTCTTCCCGGAAGCAACTGGACAACCAATTTTGATGTTGATCTGTGTGGTGCTAAAAAGTTTAAAAAAAAAAAAACATTAAAAAGTTAACATTAAACGTGTAAAAAATGTAATGCTTTTGTTAATTACTTTCAGATTTACCTTATGCTTTTTTCGAGATTAAGCCAGTAATACCTGAGCATTTCTCCATTTGTTGGAAGTCTATTAGGGGCAAAACTTTCTAAAGGAAACCCTAGCAAATAAAATTGTCTCCCCTTTCTTATAGCTTTTGATGCATCATCAATATCTGTTCTCAGTGAATTAACGTGATAATATATGTTTAGAGACATTTTCTAAAAATTATTTTATTTAAAAAATCCTCATTAGACGCATTTGTAGTATACAACTATAGATTATAGTATATTCTATAATATATACAAAAAATAATGAAAAAATAGTGAAACTGGTAAATAAGTTTTATAAACAAGTTCAAACCTGTGTTTTAGACGAATTTCTCGGTTGAAAACAACTTTTTAACTTGATTTCAACTTTAAATATATATTGGCTTGAGTTAAATTTACGCATCATTAGTTTTTATTGTTTATAAAACACGCATCATTTATTTTTATCGTTGGTCATGCTTTTGTCGAAACAAATAAAAATTGACTCGGATAAAAATCAATTTTAAATCAAAATTTATTTATTATAAATTATTATATAAAAGTGAACTCACCTAAATAACCTTCCGCTTGAGCTAAAAACTTAATTTTTTTTTTTTTTGTTTTTCTTTATGGATAAATGCTATGCTAAATGTAGTATACCGCACATTAAAATTCGATTTATAATATATTTTTGGGACACCCTACTGTGTATCGCTTTAATGACACTTATAAATTGAAAAAGGAAACTTCTAAAAAATTAATGACCTATTTTCATAACTAATTTTTCAAATAAATTTACATGATTTGTTTAATAATAAAAACATTTAAATGTTTTGGTTTTTTCTACAAATTTATTTTTTAAATTCTTAAATAATTTAAAAACTATAATTTTATTTACCCTACAGATAAATAAGATAAAAACCTACAATGGCAGCGTCAGGGGCTACCGGAACATAATTAAAGTTAGTAAATGCGGTAGTGGTGTAGTGGTAAAGCGCTCGCCTCATAAGCGAGAGGTTCCGAGTTCGATCCCCACCACGTCCCTGGAAGTACCGCGCTCAACTTATTCATCCGCGCAGCGGCCTTGTTCGTGTTTCGGAGTTATAGAGTTGAGAGAGGGTTATAACCACTATTAAGTAGCCTCCTCATCTGTAGTGGCCTTCTAGGCCTTGAGGAGGCGAATAACAAAAAAAAAAAAAAAAAAAAAAAATGGAATGAATGGTATGCCGTTCTGATTCTTCGGGTTTCTGTATGTTTGGAACATTAATTTTACTTACTCTCAGACCCGTTAAGAAAAAGCATAGCTACTAAGTAATTTGCTTTGTTGTGTCATTTTTCATTATAGTTATTACTTTTAAATTTTAAAATATATCTTGGTTTTAATTATGGCTTGACTTCCTTGTTGCATAAATTCTTCCTTGTTGAATGATTTTAAAAATAATTCTAAAAAAACAAAAGTATAATTTATCAATCTTGTAGTTCTATAAAAAGGAGATATTGTTTTCTATACAATAACTACTCAGACTCGGTTAGTTTGCATTGCTATTAGAAAATTAATTTTCGCATAAGTTTATTAGAGAATTTAAAAACCTTATTTTAATTAATTAAAACTGTTATTGATAAAAATATCTTAAATAAAAATTACATTGATGTTTAAATTATGTAGTAGATGTGCTGTGGTTGATAATTGCAATCTGTGTAAAAATAAAATACAGCGAACTCTGAAATCGTTTTTCCATTTAATCAAGTCCCTAACCTAGATCCGTCACTAAAATGTCTGTCGAAACAGTTCTTAAGTCTTTTGCTGCAAGATCAATTTCCCAGAATATACCAGTTATCTCGACACGCTCTATTAAACGTTCTGTAAGAAGTTTATTTTATAAGAATTGTTAAATTCTATCATAACTATGAATTACTCTTTATTTCTATGTGCCTAGCCAAATAATAGTTTAGCTAGTTTTTGTCAGGTGGTCACTAAATATTAGTGAAACTTTGTGATTTTTAAAATACTTAACAGTAATTGATACTGTCAAAAGCAAGCAAAAATGAATTCATTTGAAATTTTAAACGCTATGAAACATTAAAGTCTTCATTTTTTGTTACACCTATTGGTAAAATTTTCTACAAAACGATCGACATCATCATCAACTAACATCTTTTTGGATAATGATAAATAACTTGAAAGGAAAAGACTATGGAAGATATTACTGGAAGATTTTCTCCCTTCTCTCCCACTTTAATGCACATGTTATGAATCATACAAGCACATACGATTAGTTTTGCCGCATTTTCCTCTTTGCGAAATCGAACTGGAATTTGTAGAGAGTAAAAACTGTGTTTCAAAATTTCGTGCATCATTGACGCTTAAAGCTGTTTGGTTGTTACTGTAAGGTGTGATAAGCCAATTATTATGGGGATAGCCTTGGCACCTAAGATAACTGCTCCTAGAAAAATTTGCTCACCTCGAACTTCAAAAGCGTCCCAAAGTGTTGATTCACGCAACAACTAAAATGTTTGGAAAAGCAATCTAAATTTTTCAGACTAGCTAGTTATTATTGTACTTAATAGTCTAAAGGTGAGTAGGGAGTGCAAATTATATAATATATTTGTAGAGTATACATTTGTTTCTTAAGTTTTAACATTTTTTAAAACAAAATATTTTTTAATATTTTGTCAGACCAGATTTATATAAGAAACAAGTCTTTATATGCTACACTAGTTGTTTACTTAGAGGTTTATTTTTTAAAATATTGTTATTTAGATAATTGATGAATTAGCTCAAATTCATTTACTACAAATTCAGTAAAATTAAAACATGCCCTAGAATCATGCCATCTCTCAGGGCCTTTATTGTAAACGTAATAGATAAACAAATCCGGGCCACAAACGCAAAGAACATTCAAGGAATGGAACTGGTGGCGATTAAAGGATGCATCTTTATCTTTCGATGGAGGGATGATTGGTATGTGACTACTGTCAATGCAACCATACACACTTGGAATCTGTGCCACAGTGTAGAACTTACTGGGTAGGCTGTCAACAGGATTAGGCTAATAAACAACTTCCTCTCGTCGACAAAACAAACTGTCCAGGACTGCATGAACTACTCGACGGCCAGTGTTTTTTCCAACACATGGCAATCTCGCTCAACATGATAGAATGATGCAATTTCTGAAATTCAGGAATTCAATTTTTAAACTATTTTAAATACTATTGGGGAAAGAGTATATTTGAATTATACAAATCAGGAATATTTCCAAACACACAAATCCCACCGGTGTAAAACACAAGTTTTACAGAAACTAAAAATTAAAATTAAAATCGTTGGAATGTTTGCTGCCTTTTCAGAAATAATAAATTAAATTTACATAAGCACGAAACTTATTTTATAATATATAATATATATAAACTTAATTTATATAACCTTGAAACTTACTTATTCAGTAAAAAAATTTAAAACGGTAAAGTTAAGTCATCATTAAAAAACAATAAAAAATACCTAAAAACTGTAGAAATGTTTTAATTTGATAACTTTTTCTTTTTCTGAGTCGGATGATGCAGGTCACCTTTTAGCATTTTTTCAAGGTTATCTAAAAACTAAAACAGGGACTCGGTACCTCTCACGAAAGATAGAATCAGAGATATTCTCTTGAAACTTGCGTTCTTGAAACTATTTTTTGTTTTAATATATATTTATATATATATATATATATATATATATATATATATATATATATATATATATATATATATATATATATATATATATATATATATATATATATATATATATATATATATATATATATTATATCATTGCATTTTTACCAAAGAGTTGAACTTTGTAATTAACAATCTGAAATCTAAAAACATGCTGTTAAGAAAATACTGTTGATTTTTACCTGTCGAGGTGGTCTGTCAGTAAATCTTTTTTTGAAAATCTAAGAGATCTTCAAGATCTGACTCTGGCTTAGAACTGTTAATTTTACAGGGCTAATAAAAATATATATAAGCGTATTTTAACAACAAAAATTTGTTTTGTAGTGTCATTTTTGATTGTAAATTACTGATAAATTTACTTTTAAATTAAAAAAAAAACATCTTGGGTTTAATTATAGCATTACTTCCTTGTGGTATATATTCTTGGCAACTTTGAATAATTTTTAATACAATTCTGAAAAACCAAAAGCAGAGTTTAATAACCTTACACAATACAAAATATTTAATTTTTTATTATAATTTGTATTACTTTGAAGTAACTCTAACAAGAAAACAAATAATTACAAAATGTGTTACTGTTTATCTAAGCATCTCTCTTAAGTATTTCTATTAACAACATTTATGTAACAAAGGACTCGAAATTCTGCATATTAAAGAATCTCTAAGATGTTTCAAATTTAAAAAAGAATGCGTATATGTATTCTTAGCAACTCTCTCACTAAGAGACTTAGCAACATGTTCAATGTTGTTTGCAGTTTAAAATAAATCTTTTGTTTTTAAAATAGCTTTATAGATTTCCAAAGTTCGCAACAATTAAACCAAATAAAAAATATTATTTATTTTCAGTACTTTACCTATTTTCAATATCTTTGACATACTTTTTACATTTTTAACTTGATAAAATTCAGTATAAATTACAATTTTACACACCTCTCGGGCAGTGTAAAATTGTATTTTACATTATTGTAAAATTGTACACAAAAGTCGCCGTAAACTTTTTATAGGACTATGTAATTTTACAATGTCTACAATGTAGCTACATTGTAAAAATTTGAAATGTAAATTCGATTTATAGGATAGGGCCTAGGATTTTTTTTAAAAGTAAACGGAACCGAAAGAACGCTTTTAATCAATCATTATTGTAATGTATTTATATTAGTTGCCGCAATTAATTAAGGCCAACCAAAATAAATACATTGTAATTACTTCTGGCCAAAAAAATCCCTATTGTTTCAGGATTCATTTGACCCGAATATCCGGTAGACAACAAAAAAAGTTTCAGGAACGTTTGATCAAAGAAGTTCTCTCGGTTCCGTTTATATATAAAAATGAATTATTCTAATAACGCCTTAATTATTCGAATAAAGCCTTAAGTATTCCAATAAATTGAAGTGTATCAAAAATTAGCCTAAAGTAATTTTTTTTACAAATTTTATTTCTGTTTGCAATTATGGATTTGTTGCTATCCAATACCATTAAAGCCAAGCATTGTCTAATATGACGACTTACAAAGCAAAGCTTCGTAATAATTTCAAAGAATTAAACTCAAAGTTTCTTGTTGTAAACAAAGATCTTCTTTCTTTTCTTGAAATGGAACCTTTTATTCCAATGCAAAAAGAAAATGAAGACTATATTGTTTTTACACACGTTTAAACACGTTTTTTTTTATGTTTTATTTTGTTTATAAAACAAGCAATCTAATGTTAAATATGGTTTTTTTAGTTATATATATATATTTTTTTTTTTAATTTTTATTTTAGGTGCCCCAAGAAGTCCTAACGGTCTTGTCACAGAGCACCGCGGAAGTGCATTTAACCAGGAAGTTCACGCCTCCTTCCTTACCGTGAAGCGAAATCTTGTCCAGAGCTCGTTTCGAACCTGGATCTCCTGCTTATAAAGCAAGCGCTCTAACCACTGCGCCACGGCCGCACTATATTTAGTTTATATACGTCATGAATTTACAGGTCAATGTAAAATGGTAACTGTCTTTACAACTCTGCTGCTTTATTTATAAATTCATCAGATAAAACACATGAAATTCTTTGACTATTTTTAATGTGATGGTATCATCATTATTATCCTAGTCTGAGTTATCATCATCATTTTGATCTCTCTCTGGAGCAGGTCTAGCTGCTGTTTGCTCTTCCATGGAGTGGTTTTCCCAAACTGGTACAAAGGAGTTTAACAGATCGAAGTTCTCGTTGATGAAGACTCAGTGGTTTTTGGAGACAACCTGCACCTCTTTAGGTGGACACCTTTCCAGCTTCACTAAAGGCTCGCTCACTTGAGGCACTTGAGGCTGCAGACAATAATATTCCCTTGCTAGCCCTGTCAAGATGGGCATCTCCCTGCGATTTGTCCTCCACCAGTCAAGGACATCAACCTTCAAATCTATCACAGTTGTTTCTCTGAAGTTTGCCCACTCAACGGTAATCGGAGGACTCTCAGCATTTGTCAGCCTGAATTAACTGGACACAGTCTAAAAGGAAGGAAGGAAGTTAAACGTTTAGGAAACTTAGTATAACTTTGCTTACTTTTATCTAAAATTGTTCAAATTCAAGTAATTTTTAAAAATACCGTTTTACTTTGAACCGCTCCCCCTCTCCCCCGTATGAAATCGTATCCTCAAATTAAAATTTTTTTGAATTTGTTTGTTTAATTGCATTAAGATTAATAGAAGTATTTGTAACTAGTTTTAAAGAAATTTATTTTATGAAATACTTAATACCTATTACCTTTGCTGCTGCCTTCAGAATTTAGTCTCACCATCATCTTCAAGAAGCTCATGGGTGATCTCATCTGAGACATTAATTGTACCTAGCTGGTTTGACATCCAGTCTGCTGTTGTAAGATAACTGACTTTCAACTTGTCAAAAATCTTATCCTTACATCAAAAGCGTGCAGTTGTTGGCCTTTTAAGAAGAGGTGTAGCAGACAGCCTACAGAATGTAAGAATGAGTGTGGTTCATTCCTTTTTGTCAGCCCGGAAAGCACACAGCATTCTTCGGAGATGGTCGATGTCTAGTAGCATCATATGGACAGAGTTCCATCTGGTAGCACAAGGAGCTGTAATCTTTCTGTAGGGTACTGAAACAAAAACTAAAATAAAAATTCGCAAAAAACTTTGCGTGAAATCATAAACTCTTAGAAAACTTTGTTTAAAATTTAAAAAAATTAAGTTGTGAAACTTCGTACTCGTATCTACTTAAAAAGTTAAAAATATTACCATTCATCTCGAGGCACTTCTTTATCAACACCCCTTCAGGAAGAGGAGAGTGATGGACTTGGGCGGAGATTATCCTGCATGTATTGATAGCAGCCTTGATATCAGACTGTTTGCTGATAGTCCTTTTCAGGGCCAAGGTTAAGTTTGTGGACAATGCACGTGATTGAACCACTTTCAAGATCAGCAATAGTCTCTGACTTCCTCAGTGCAGCTTTTATCTTTGAAACCTTAAACCTCGAGTCAAAGTGGGCAATCAGTCTTTGGAACGGGATAGAGTCACACATGGAGAAAGGCTGATTGTCAGTTGCAAGGTAAATCATGAGCTCCATTTCACCACGAAGTTAAGTGGTGCTCTGTTTTGGATAGCGCAGAATCTTTCTGGCTTTTAGAACTCTTTTTCTTTTCCTGTGACCTAAAAAAAATTGTACGTTTGTTAACATTGAATTAACTTCGGATACCGTTGTGTACATCAATAAAAAAAACTTGACATAAAGTCGTATAACTTCGCTTCATCGCATCGTAACATCCATTATTTAACAAGTTACCAGTGCCAACTGTTTCTAATTCATCTTCTGTCTCTTCAACTCTGTACTTCTTGGCAGCTTTTGCCTCATCTCGTATCTTTTGATTCTGGCACATTTCAATGTACTCATCCAAATGGTTGGTCCTTCTTGCAGATATTGCACACACCTTAGGCCTAATATACCCTGTATTTCTTTAGGAAGTACTGCCAAACCAGCGAGCGATTAGTCTTTATATTTGTTTGATATTTTACAACGTTTAAATTGTGTTAAATAACATTCACAAAGTTATAAGGTTTTTTCAACTTTTTGCGGCTTTCAACATTGTTTTAATTAAGTTTTAACAACTTTTAAAGGTTTTCAAAGTCGATTAAAAGTTAAAGCTACATCTTTTTTACGCCTTTCATAACTGTTTTATTAACTTTGTTTTGAAGTTTACGGATTTCAACTTCGTTTAATTTAAGTAACTTCAGCTTACTGACGGCTTTCAAAGTCGAACAAAAAGTATACAATTTTGAAAACCGTAACTGTTATCTAAACCGTAACTCGACTGTTTTATCTTTACTATTAATGTTATTATTATCTTTACTACTCTGTTGAGTTGTTTAAGAAATCTTTTATTCAAGAAACCCAATAATTTTAAATCAAGTGGAATCTAAAAGATTTTCTTCACTCTCTAGTGTTTTCATGGCATGTGTTTCATTTGAGTCTTTTGATTCTTTTACAGAATCAAACGATATAAACATTTCTGAACTTATAAAAAGAGAAGCCTATAACAATTGCAGAAACAATAAATTTGTTTCTTTTCTTTGTTTAATTGCATTATCTACAATGTTAAATAAATAAATTCATCTATTTATCCTGAATTTGGACTTGAAAAATATAACAAATAAACAATTTTAAAAAATCATAAAACAAATAAAGAAATTCAGAGTATTTTATAGTGTAACACAGATTGTCGCTCTATTTCCAATGATAAAGATAGTGGTCATCAAATCATTTTGTCTCTATTGTGAAAAGAGGAGTTTTATGCTCAAAGAAATTTGTCAAAAGTGATTTAAAAAGAGCATCGTGTTCAGTTTTGTCAAGTGTTCTATCGCATTCTTCTGTTACCGCTAAGGTTTTTAATTTATCTTGCCAACCTCCTAAAAATCTATTTTCAAAAAAAAATCATTAGTTCAATCTCACATAAAGTTTTGCATAGAAAACAAAACTAAAATTATGTAAATATTGATATTACTCCTAATCAAATCTTACTTAATTGTATTCTTTGCACATCTTGATCAGTCTTCAAGCCTCCCTTTTTATGATGTTTCTACCTACTATGTGTGCGGTAGACATTTATCTGCGGGCAAAGATGATTCAATGTTATTAGATCTAGTTAATAAAATATTTATTCCTAACTTGTCATTTGTTTTTCCTGTTTCTGGTGAAAAAAAGAAACGATCATTTTTACATAAATGGCTTCTTGAATATTCCTGGTTAGCTTAAGTAGCTTAGTTAGCTTAGGTAGATTGAAGATGGAGCATACTGCCTTCCATGTACACTGTTGGGTAGCAGTTTTCCTAACATTACCTCAATAATCAACTTGATTCGAAAACCTTTTACAACATGGGGTAATGCAACTCGTGCTTATATGGATCACAATAATAATTGTCGACTTCGTCAAATGTCAATGCGTTGTCTTAACATGCTGCAATGTAGATCTAATTAAAAAAAATCTGATTGAAGTTGACATCGATAATGTTAGAAAAAAGCTTATTATAAGTAATCGAAATAAATTAAATCCAACTATAAAGACAACTATTTCTTGGCCGCAACGATATTGCTTTTCGATGTCATCGTGATGACAGTAAGTATTATCGAAAGATCGGAGAAACATTTAAAGACAACATTGGTATAGGTAACTTTGCAGAGCTTTTAAATTTTTGTATTGAAACAGGTGATAAAGTTCTTGAGCACCATATTCGTTCTTCTCCTAAAAATGCAACCTACATATATAAAACCACACAAAACGGGCTTATTGAATGCTGTGGAAAAACAATGGAAGAAGTTCATATTAAGAAAATTATAAAGTCAGGTTATTTTTTGTGATGGAGCCTCTGATTGTTCTAATGTTGAACAGCTATCTCTAGTTATAAGATACATTGACTGTGATAATGTTATTTGTGAAGACTTTCTATGGTTTATTGAATGTAAATCTGGTATAACTTGTCTAAGTATTGAGCAAAGAATAATTTCTGCAGTTGATGATCTTGGCCTTGATATCCAAAAATTGTAGAGGCAGGCCCGGATTAAGGTCTACAGTGCCCATAGGCTGTAAAAAATTTGGTGCCCCCAATTAAAATTTTTTTTTTACATATTTCTCTACTCGATACTTGAATAAATAATAAAACTTTATTTTAGGTTTATTAGCCACATCAATATGTACATGTATATAATACCTATGTGAAAACAAATAAAAACATAAAATTAAAATTAAACAAAATATGTTTTAGATATATAAAAATATTAAATAATCGTATTACAAAAAGTAACAAACCATTATTTTATACTTTTCTTTTTCTTGCTTTTTGATGGGCAAATGTGTTAATAGTATCATTAAAATCTAATTTTTCAACCAATTCTGCTTCAATGCTAAATATTGCTAATGCATTCAGTCTTTCCTCCTTCATGGTTGACCTCAAGTAGGATTTTACTCTTTTAAGTACAGAAAAAGCTCTTTCGACTGAGCTGTTTGAAACTGCTGTACTAAGGTACATACGCATAACTACTTCTAAATTTGGAAACATACACTCTAATTCTTTGTTCTTGATGTACTTATACATAGAGAGAACAGATTTTACATTTTTATCCGTGGAAATTAATTTTGAAAAAAGAATACACTAATCTATAAGTAAGCTTGAGTTTTCAACATCATCAATAAAATATTTTGCCAAAGTTTCACATGTGTTCCTTATAACAATAGAACTCAGTGTTTTATACAATGTGGGTATACACCCATAAATATCTGATATTTTTTCATAAGCTTGTCTTCTTGAACTAAGTTGACATTTAAGAGTATCAATGATCACATAATATACATTTCTAATAAAATCTATTTTCCCTGTGATTTCTGTGAGAGGTTGAGATCTTGATTCATCAGCCATAGCCTTAAAAAAAATAGTTTTTAATGTTGTTAATGTTTATGACTTTTTTCAAACTATTTTATGTGTATTTTAAAATTAATAAGTTAAACATACCTTTCTCTTTTTTTTTCTCTTGGAATTTTTGAAATACTCCGAACAATCAGTAATTTCAACAGCCTTTTTTTCAAAAACATCAAAATCATCTCTGATCTGTACCAAGTAATTTTCAAGGCCATTATATAGGTCTAATACTGTATGAAGATCAATGTCAGTTGATTGTAATTTTTTATTTGTAGCATTAAAACTAAAATCATATTAAACTTTATATTAATTTATTTATCTACTAAGCTGACCCTAATAAAATAAAATAAATGAAAGCATAATTTATTTTTTAAAAATAATTAATTTATAGAGTGAAAAATACCTGTTTAATATTGAATTCCATATGCATATCATTAAACCAATTTCTAAAATTTTTAATCTTGCAAGCAACCCATTAGCTTCTATTTTATATACAGCTTTTTCTTTCTGATTATCAACTATACTATGCAAAGCTTCAATTATAAATGCATAAGAATTAAATAAAGCATGGCAAGCATCAAAACGAGCACTCCAGCGAGTTACTTATAAATTTTTTACACTAAGATTTTTCTTCAAATATGTTTTTAAAATGTCCCAACGTGCAGTAGAACTAGAAAAAAAATTGTATAGTTCCTGGAGAAGCAAAAAAATTGAAGTAGCAGAATTAAAACTTTCTGCTACACACGTTCCGACCAAGTTAAGAGAATGCGCAGAACATGGTACATACTCTGCAAAATAATTAAAACTTTTAATTCTTGACTGCAATCCAGAATACTGACCTGACATATTTCTCGCATTGTCGTAGCTCTGGCCGCGACAATTTTCAATTGGTATATTGTGTGAATTAAGAAAATCCATTACAACATTGCTCATTTCTTCAGATTTATGATCACTGTTTGGAATGAATATTAAAAATCTTTCTGCAGGTACACCGCTAGGTAAAATATATCTTAATGCAATAACAAGTTGATCGACGTTTGCTATATCAGGTGTAGAATCAACAATTAAAGAATAATACTTGGCTGCTTTTAATTCTTTTAATATAATTTTAATTATATCATTCTTCATCAAAAGTAAAACTTCTTCATAGACTGTGGATGATAAATAAGACGGAGTTCCTTTCCCTCTATTCCCATATTTTTCTATATGTTGAGCAATAAAAGGGTCAAATTTAGCAAGTAACTCTAACGTTCCCAAAAAGTTCCCATTGTTAATTTTGTTAAATTGTTCATTATCACCTCTGAATGATAAACCTCATGCACCGAGAAATTTAATTACTTCAACAATTCGATGAAGAACAGCTTTCCAGTAATTCATTTCATCAGTCACTTGTGTTGCCAATTGAGTGTCAATTCTACCTACATCACTTTGTAATGTAATAAAACTAATGTATTATTTTTATGTGCCAAAGAATTTTCGTGCCTGGAAATAAGTAAATGTCCATTTTTCCGATCATTAAATCCAGCATCTCCCAGTTGAGTACTGCATCCAAATAATTTGCATGGAGCACAAAATAATACAAATTTTGAAATTGAATAAACAAGCCATTTCCGTGAAACATTTTCTCCGCTTTTTCGATTTTTCGTAAAGATTGATTTACTACAATAACGATCATAATCAGAATAAAATCGTTTTGATGAGGTAAAATCTGCATCAATGTTCTGATCATATCCAAATTTTGCAATATAATTACGACATATATTACTATTTGTCCAATCTGCTGGATCTTTAAAATTATTTGTATAATTCTGCGTAAAAGGATTAGGAATGACATTTAACTCAGATTTTTCTGATTCCTCATTTACATCAACAACTGATTGATCTGAAGAAGACGCAGTACATTGAATAGAAGTAGTAGAACAATTATTAGTAATAGTTATATCATTTGAAGATTCTAGTTTATTATCTTCAACACAACTAGGGGTAATGTTATTTATTTGTTTGAAAAAATTATTTAACCTAGGTATTTTACTAAGTAAAATCACTTCTTTTTCTTTTTTAAAAATTACACGCTTTCTCGCTTGGGCTCCACTAATATGTCGTTTCTGATCCATTTTTACATAAATATCGAACACTAAACTATATATAAAACGCACTACTCGCACTAAAGTAAAACCTTTATAATTTAAATTTACAAGTTACAATAGTGTTAACAAAACATACGTACGATCAAACGGAGGAATTTTCGATGCACGTGACGCGTGTATACGAAATACTAATACTATTTAATATTTTATAAAATCATTTAAAATATTTTAAATAAAAAAAAATATTTAAAAAAAATTTAAAAAAATGGTCATAAATTGGGTAAAATAGTATAAATACTATTTTACCCAATTTATGACCATCGGCGGGGAGCTGCGACAAATATAAATAAGTAAACGCACTGGCATTGTCTGCCGTCTGCGGCTCCACATACGTTATCGGTGTGCGACCAGTTCTACGGAAAAATAACAATCTAAAAATAAAACGAGGTTTAGAAGACCGCACGACAAAACGCATTGATTATTACTATTTCAAATTTCCGATATTATTTAAATAAAAATAACATCAGGATAGTATTGTGCTTATTGCCAATAATTATTTTACAGATTGTACAATTTTTCTAGTTTAAAAAAAAAAAAGGATAGTATGTAGTGCCCGTGCCCCTAAATTCGTGGTTGTGTAGGCTGAAGCCTACACTGCTTACGCCTTAATCCGGGCCTGTGTAGAGGTCAAGGATATGATGCTGCTGGGGCAATGCCTGGTAAACTAAAAGGTATTTCATTTAGAATTAAATTGATCAATTCAAAGGCAATTTTTGTTCACTGTGCATGCCATAAACTTAATTTAGTTGTTAGTAAATCATGCAATGTTCAGAGTGTTAGAAATGTTCTTGTTTAAATCAAAGGTAAATCATATTATTTTAACTTATCACCTAAACGTGCCAGTTGTCTCAATAAATTCATTTTTCCTGGTCAAGTAAAATTAATTGATACATGTCGAATTAGATGGGTTCAGAAACTTAGAGGTCTGGATGCTTTTTTTGATAACTACATATCGCTTTTTCATTCAATAGAAAAAAAAGGCATACAATGAAGGTAAAAGTTATAATGTTGATACTTCTTCAAAAGCTTCATATTTTTTTAATCTTATGACAAATTTTTCTTTTATTGTAAGTTAAGTTTTAACAAAACAATTAATGGACTATTTCTATGCCATCACTGTTGTTCTCCAAACTAAAGCGTTTGATATATTACAAAGTGTAATGAAATAAATTGTTTAAAAACTCAAATTTTTGATTAAAAAAAAAATATTGATGTCTATCATAACAAATGGTGCTTAATTTCTCTTGATCTAGCTAAGACTCTTGATATTTGAGAAGTTAAACCAAGGCTCTGTGGCAGACGAGTTTATAGGGATAATTATCCCACTGATAAAGTTTCAGATTATTTCAAATATTTCATTATATCTCCTCTACTAGATCTTTTAATAATTGAATTAGAAGATAGATTTGATGAAGGTGAGATGATGAGGTTAGATGCTTACAAAGGTTTATCTGGTATTCCTGCAACTGTTGTAAAAAAAATATGAAGAAAAATGTTTTTAGAAGTTAGATTTTATGGAACTTTTGCATTTTTATATATCCGATATGCCTCATCCTACATTAATTCATGCTTAATTAGATTTGTGGGAAACATTTTGGAACAATCGATCTGTGATCCCATCCACTATTATAGAGACTTTAAAGTCAATTGATATGAGGGATTTCCCAAACATTAGAGAAGGTTTTTTAATAATGGGAACAACTCCAATTACTATTTGTGAATGCGAGAGGAGCATTTCTGTTATACGCAGATTTAAAACTTTTATGCGAAGCTGTATTACAGAGTCAAGGTTTAATCCTTTAGCTTTGATGTTTATTCATCAAGAAATAAATCCTGATGTAGAAAGAGTTTTAAATATTTTTTCAGTTTTTGGGGAACGACGCTTAGAGTTGGTTTTTACCTAATATTAATTTATTAATTTCTTTTCTGTTTATTGACTATATTACTGTATTTTATTTTATTTAATATTAAAGTTTATCTTATATTTAGTGAAAATTAGAAAAGCCAACATAAAAAATTAAAAAAAAAAAACTATTAAAAAAATTTGGCATAATCTGCCTATCAAGAAAAGGAAAGAATCCAGAAATGGATGGCTAACCTTAGGCCACAAGACAGGTTACAGACGCAGTTCAAAGTCCTATGACTTACCTTCTTGTTGGTGCACTTCGTTAAATAAGTTAGGCAAGTAAAAAATGTCTAATTTATGAATAGAATAGCCAAGGCAATATTTTTATTAGTTTTGTTTTATATGGGTTATTGAAAATAATGCCAAGTAAGTAATAATAGAGTACTGATGCCGCTTTATTGACGAATTGTCAAAATATAGTCGGCGATATTTTTTTGCAAGCTTCCCACCCCCTCTCCCCTCGCTGGCCTGGGATAGGGGTTTACAAAAAAATATCGCTGATTATATTTTGGCAACTCGAAAAAAAACAGGTAACACTCACGAAAAATCCTGCATCCGCCGCTGTTACATAATGACAATATTGAGTAAATATGGTGCTTTGTACAGTTTCAAAAATAATTTCTGGTGGGTGTATCTGTAGAGTAGAAGGTCGTAGTGATGAACAAACAAACAAGTGAACAAACAGGTTGTAGATTCAATCAATTACTCCTATAATTTGTTTAAAAAATTCAATATTCAGGTTTATATATGTGGTCACATTAAATACTCAAAACATTTCAAATAAATAACAAGGAAACAAAAGACGTATTAGACTTAGTGATATCAGAATCTTTGGCTAGAGTTTTTCAAATAAAACGTATCAAATAGATATTAAACTTTTTTTGAATATTTCTTGAATATTTTAACATTCCTTATTTTTTTGTTCTTTCTTTTAAAAAATAGAATTTTAAAGAATAATTTTAATATTCTCGAATTTTCCGAATATGATTTTCTGGAGCTACTGATATGGTTTTTGGGTTCAACCAGTAAAACGTACCTTGGCATGATTTGGAATGTTCAGTATCACCAGAGTTAATACCTCGTTAATATCATTTAACCAACACTAAACAAAAACAAAAATAGACTTATTAATTCAAATAATTTTGTTAATGAATTCAGACATTGGGAAATAGATCCCAATGAAGTTCAAGTTCCTTTTGATATAGCTAATTTATATCCGTCCATACCCATTAACGAAGCTATTCCAGTTATTATTGATATATTAAATAATGATATCGACGACTTTAAGACGAATAAAACTTTCCCTTGTAGACATACACCAATTAATAGAACTTTCGTTGAGTATTTGCTATTTTTTATATGAAATCAAAATCCGAATAATACCTAATTCAGATCCTTTTGGATTGTTCTTAATGGTTGTTATTGTGGAAGCGTTTCTACAAAATATAGAAAGAAAAGCACTCAATACAGCTGCTATTCAAACATATAAACCAAAAACTATCATGAGATATGTAGAAGATTGTCACGCTTGCTTTAACTCAATAAAGCAACAACAAATGTTTCTAAATATCCAAACAAAATCCTGCCATAAAATACACTGTTGAACTCGAAAATCACCAAAAACAATTTAATTTTCTAAATATTAAAATTACGAACACAATGCATGGAGCTTTTGAATTTCAAATACATCGAAAAGAAGCAATTTTTAATATTCGACTTAAACCAAATTCAAATATCAATCCTAATAATATCACTAGCGTATTCAAAGGATTTTTATGCCGTGCAAAAAGAATATGTTCTCAAAAAAACCTCCGACAGGAAATTCATTTTTTAATAAAAATATTTGTTGAAAACGGGCATGACAAGAACAATTTAACTAATATCGCCAGAGACTATATAAAAATAGACTTTAAAAGAAATTTTGTCTGTTTGTATTCAATGAACAAGATATGTTCACGGATCACGAGTTTTTACCAACTCAGCAATTAAACAGGTTTTAGAAGCTCAACTGCCAGTCCATGTTTTAGGGGACAACATCCCATATTATCAGCACTGGTGTGACAATGGAATGTTGTTTGGGAACTTGTTTGCAATATCGATTTACAAATAAAACCAAAAAATTTTATATTTTGTATCTTGCTCTACTCACAACATTGCCTTTTAAAAAAATGATCTTTAGGTAAACGATTAAATGTAAAATTATAACGAGGAAAATGGTTCCAAAGCATCGACGAGAGGTTTTGTTGAAAAAATTAAAATAGTGAATCGATTCTTTGTATAAATACTTAACTTATCAAATATTAAAAACAACAATAATCAAAAAGTATCAACAAAGAAAATCTTTTTTTATTAATAAATTAATTGAAGAACTCAATCTAAAAAAAAAGTATTATCTTGGAAATAAGAATAACATTCAAAAACATAGAAATGCTCTAATAAAATAATCCTTTTAATTGTGTTTAATAAAATTGGTGTATTAATATGTAATTGTCAATACTTTTTGAAAATTTTTATTTTAATGTTATAATACTTTTGTTATCTTTTTGGCTTTTCTGATACCTCAAGTTTTCTGATAATATCAGAAGACCTTATTTTAATATGAACTTCTGTGACTTATTTGGTCATTTGTTATATAATAATATTGATATTGTAAAATGCTATATCGTAGGGGATAGTGCAAATCCGCGTAACTAGCATTGGCTACTATATTTGGATATTGATAATTTTAACAGCAAATATCTATTGTTGACATTAAAAAAAACATAAATTCTACTCTTTATACTAAAATGAAACAAAAATCTGTTGAAATAAAAAAAATTTTAAATTTTAAACTTTTCCAGTAAAAAAAATGTCTGTAGATACGCGGTAGTATCCAATGCTAGTAACGCGGTTTTGCACTATCCCCGACGATATGTAATAAGCAAGAAAGAAAGTTTGTTTTGGATCAGTAGTTGTATCCTAAAAATGTACTTCTAATTTTTATGCTTTTTGAAACTTAAATAATTTAAATTCCGAAATTCCATTATCCCCATAAAATATTTAAACATATAATTGTTTTGAGCTTGCTTCGTGTTGAGAAGTTAGCTATCTTAAAGACCATAAGTTGCTGGATCCGCCTCTGATCTATGCAGTTTTTGACCCTATCGTTCCATAACAACAAAAATAAGTTCTGTCGTACATTAGATGACATCTAACTTGTATTAACCATTTTCTACTACCAATTTTTTTTTCTATCTCTATAAATATTATATTCGTCCTGGTATTGAAAACTGTTGTCATATTTTTTAATTAATTTTCTTTTAACTCCAAACGTAATTAGTGTTTGCTTGCAGCCTTGTAAGAGTTTAATCTTTTTTTCTTATAAAAAATTTAACAAGAAAACTAAATAATAAAAACCTTATGTTCGACATATATGCTTTGCTGATAACCGCATAGCATATATGCCATTTGAATGTTAATCAGCTGTTACGTTGTAGTTAGAGGCTTGGACTAAATAGAAGTTAACACGAGGATGTCCATTTTAATCCAGTGTTTTTTAATAAATTACCAAGTTTTAATAAAAATATAAAAATAAATTTATTATTTTTGTAACACTTTTTAAATTATTTTTGTAAGTTTGTAATTTAAGGTATAAAGCTGAGAAATATTAGTTAAAAATATATAGTTAGTTTGCTTTTTTTAAAAGGTATTCCCTTCTCATATACTCTGCCGCTATTGGTTGCAAAGTTTTTTTTTCCGATTGCGCTTTCAAATCAACGCCTGTTAAGTCCTTCAAGTTTGACTTTCTCAAGCGCGATCTTGAAATTTTCAAGTTTTGTTTACGCATTTACTCAAGTTTTTTTTGAAGTCTAACTTGACAAAGTTAGACTTCAAAGTTAAAGTCGAACTTCACTCAATTTCGCCTCTTGCAATCTACTCCTAGGAGTCTTTATTGATCTGTCTAAAGCTTTTGACACCGTCAACCATGTCATTCTTTTAAAAAAACTTGAACATTATGGAATAAAAAACAATAATTTACTATGGATTAAAGAATACCTATCAAACAGACAGCAATACATTCAAAATGGAAATGTTAAAACGACAAAAAGTATAATAAAATGTGGAGTTCCTCAAGGCTCGATCTTAGGACCGTTACTATTTTCTCTTAATATAAGTGATATATCTCTTACCTCAAACTTATTAAACTTTATTTTGTTTGCGGATTACCAGTCTGTTTTATTCTCATAGGGATATTAAAAGGAGTTGAAGTAATAGGGATATTTTTTATTCTCATAGGGATATTTTTTATTCTCATAGGGATACTAAAACCCTCTTTAAAGTAGTTGTAACAAGCAAAGTAAATGAATGGTTTGTAATAAACTTTCACTTAACGTAAACAAAACTATGTTTATTCTATTTCAAAAACCACCCAAAACAGAAAACCTTCCTTTAAAATACTTAAAATTAATGATATAAGTGTTACGAGACAAGCAGCTGTAAACTTTTTAGATGTTATTTAAGACGAAAGTTTATCATGGAGGAATCATATAAACAGTCATGAAAGAAAACTTTCAATAAACATTGCACTGAGTATAAAGCAAAACCACTTTTAGATATTAGGTCTTTAAAATGTTTATATTTTTCCTTTATAGGGGAAAGGCGCCTATGATGACATACTTAACTTTGAAGCTTCATTATTCAGTATCCTGAAGACCAATAATAAAAGTTTTGATATGGATACATTCCTTGCTACATCTAGAACAATAATTACCCTGGGAGTTTTCATCAAATTTATTTTTTTTTAAAGTTATTCTTATTGTAAAAAAAAGCACTAGTATGCCATCATAGGCAACCACTGCTCCTATGATGGCATAAAGGAGGATGGGGCTAGTTAGGAACAAGGTAACTTAATGATTTCATTTAACCTTAGAGTCTTCCCTCAGAAAAGCCAGAAATTACTCGAAACCATCCTAATTTACCATTTCATGCTACACATCAGCATTGTAAAATTTTGCGCATGCGCATAGGATATATTGCGTTTTACGTATTTTTTGGACCAAAAAAAAATTTTGGAGCATCGCTTTCTTTTAACTTTACTTAAAAATAAATTTTTCTAATAAAAAAAAAAGGTTTTCCCAACTCGTAAATATTTCAACACCCCCAACTCGTCAGTATGCCATCATGAGTAAAAGTCATCATTTTCATTAAAACAAGCTGTGTCTGGTTTGTTCAAAAGATAAAATTAAAGTAACTATTCCACTAAATACACAAAACTTGAATATAAAATGCATGAAAATTTCATTTCTGCACAGTTAATAGTAAAATCACAATCTTAAATATATGAAGGAAATAAAACTACAACAGCACATCTCAAAATCGATTTTTGTTGATTATAAAAACAATACTTGTGCACAAGGGACGTTTTTTCACTAAAACTAATGTAAAGTCAGTATAGTCATGTAGGTCTAATCATTTTTTTACCAAAACTAATTTTAATGGAAATATGACCGGTATGCCATCATAGGCGCTATGCCATCATAGGCGCCTTTCCCCTACATAGCTATTTAACTTACGGCAGTATTGCATGGGCAAGCCCCAGCTACGTTAAGTTAAAAAATTATTATACTAAACAAAAATATGCATACAGAATCATATTTTGAGCAACAAGAACTGTGCCTTGTGAGCTACTTCTACGTAAACTTCTACGTAAACATATTCCTAGTCATACAGTTCATGCATAAAATAAAGCTTGGACTGTCCCCAACGATATTCCATCCTTATCTTAAAGAAGTAAGCCATAAATACCCCACCAAGTTTTCAGAAAATAACTTTGTTACTCAAAAATTTAATCTTAAGTTATGTTCTTATTCTATTCAGTACCGGGACCTTATTTTGTTGAAAAATTATCAGCATATTAATAATATTAAAGAAAAAATATTTCCGCAATTCAAATCCAAGTAAATTTGTTATTTAGTACTTACGGATTTCAATATAGTAGTTTCTGTCACTTTTAGAAGTACTAAACTAGCATCATAAATTTGAAAATCTAGATCATTTAACAAATAGAACGAAATCAACATTAGGAATTTCCATGTCGTTATCAGACTTTCATTTAAAATATTTACTTTTGAAGTTACCTACTATTTACTTTAATATATTTTAAAATAAATTAAACTATTGTAATAAGATATTGCAACGTGAATTTTACTATTTTAATTTCGAACTACGTTTACTTTATAATTAAAAACGAAAAATTTTGTCATTTTTATTACTATATTTTAATCGTTTCTTTTTTGCTTTGGGGTAAGTGGACAAAATTTTCAAGTTGGCTCATAGTATTTATTATGGGAAAAAATATATATTTTTATAAAATTAATTTTTTTTTCAATTTTAAAGAATATTGAAAAAATTTTTTTTTGCAAAATAATAAAAAAAATTTGTTTTAGGGTTTTTTCCACAGATAAAAAGTAGGTTACTGTTCTGGCTGTTATATGCAATAATATTTGGTACCAGATAATAGTAATAGTAATTTTTTAGCTTAAAATTGTTGCCAAAATAAAAAGTAAAAAAATTTTGCACTTAATAATACATTGATAATCATTTTTATAGTTTGCACCAACTTACTCAGGAGTGGTGTAAGTTGGCTAACTTTTTTTTTTTTTTGAGCCCCAGAAGGGCTCAAAGAAAACATTTTTAATAATGAATGCAAGTTAAAAATGTTACCTAAATTCATACACTTTAAAACTGCGCTTTATTATTTATAAAATATTTTACCGTTAGGGCTAAAAAGCTCAAAGAGTACAAACGTAGACAACTAGCCCCGGTCTCCCCTGTTACCTTATTTTATGAAACGTTAATAATTTAATGTTTAATTTAACGAACAAAAAAAGTTATTCACATTTAGGGCAAAGGGTGAAAAAAAAATTTAAAATATAATACGACATTAAAATATAAAATAAAATCATACTTTTATTGTATCAATGTAGGATGTCTTTTAAAGTTCACACAAATGACTGTAATGGAAAGTATATTTTTGAATAATGATGTTGTAATTATGGTTTGGGGTGAAGTTTAAGTTAGTTCTCGCTTGTTAAGTATTTGTAATTAAGGCTTAATGAGTTTTCAGCGGTTAGCAAACTATATAAAAAAGAATTCTACTTTTCTTTTTTTTTTTTTGCTGTGCCGACGTTAAGAGATATCTTGAGAAAAGGTCTCTTGTTCCAAGAAACCTTACTTCAAGAAGAAGATGTTAACAGGCAATATCTCATGACACTCAAAATTTATTATAAAATATACATCAAAACAGAGTCTCGCTTTTTATTTTAGTTATTTTAGTTATTTTAGTATTTTTTTTATGTTTATTTTTGTTCATAGAAGGAATATTTCAGTAAGAGACCTCTCTCAGATACTAGCTGATATTGTTCTTCAGAAGTGGATGAAAGCAAATGCTCTTTTTTAAACCTCCAGTGGTTGTTAAAAGGAAAACTTTAATGAAGAAAATTAAATTGTCTTACAAATTGCAATTGTGAAATTGTATTATAAAATAAGAATTGCCTAAAAAATCATTCTTGCGTTGATAAAGTACACATTAAGTGTACTTGTATCAAAGAGAAAAAAACTCATGAATGGTTCAACTTACATGGCTAATTTCAAAGTACCAGATGGGTTTAAATGATATTAAAAAGACCGCTAGCCAGATTTCGCAAGAGGAAAAGAAAATGAAGAGGAATTCTGGAGAAGAAAAGAAATAGAAAAAAAGATAGAAAAAGACAATGCTTTTGAATATTTCTTTGAGGATGATTCAGATTTCAATGACGAAATAGTTTCGGAAAATCCACTTCAAAACAGTAATCGGAGAAAAAAACTTAATGTCAATTAGCCATACTGCAGAAGTTTTGAAAAGATATGATATTTCACCAGCAGAAATATTAGCTGTTTACATCATTTCTTTTAGACATTATTGAAGCAAAGTATTTGTCACCTGATATTTAGCAGTTGATCCTACGAAAGTAAGAAGAGCAAGGAAACCAATAATGGAAAAAGCAAGAATGTCTGAAGAACAATGAATTGATGAAGAATCTATTAAAAGTTTGTTGATGGAAAAAAGGACTCAACTTTTGATTTGGAACACAACCCTCTAACAAGTAAAATTTTACATGAGGGCTATTAAGGAATAATATATAACTGTGACATGTGAGCCTGATGGAAGCTACCTCACTCATTACACTCCTGCTAAAACCACATTACCAAGCAAACCAGTCAAAGAAGCAGCATTTGCTCGTAACAATTGGATGGTTCCAAGGGGAACCTATGAGTCCTTTGAAGTGGTAGGAGGGGATTCTATAAACTCTATAACAGGTTCAGGAAAAAATTGAGATTTGCTATCAAATCTGGAACAATTAGTTGGAATTAAACTAAATTAAAATTATCTTTAGATAGAGCTTTACTATAAATACTGTACATAAATATACATTTGCATTGTCGACTTTTACCATAAAATGTAAACTTTATCTTTTAAAAATTATTTAAAAGATCGGAAATAATTCACTAGACTGAGTTAAACTTAATCTAGTGAAATAATTTCATCAATCTAGTGAAATATTCGCATCAACGTATATCAAATTGTTTCATCATACTATTTACATATATTTAAATATAATCATTTGATACAAAATAATTACAAAATATTATTCTAAAAGTTATTTCAAGAACTGTGCCATAGGATCATCTGATCGTAATCTTTTTATACGGTATGCGGTCATTTCTTCTTGCGTAGGTTCCCGGTTTTCCGTGTTTAACGAATTATATGCACGCTTTCTTTCGTCTATTTCTAACAGTGAACTCATATTTTTTATATGTTCCTCTTCTTTTTGAAGTGCCTAAAAAATATGAACAATATAAGTGCCTAAAAAAATATTAATTTAATATAAACACGATCAAAAACCAAATAATCTCCATTGTAGCTTGCGTAGAGTTACTTAATGATCAGATCAAAATTACAAAGTTTTAAGAGTTGATTTTTTTTCAGTCATTTGCTTATTATTTTTCCATGAACTTACGAAGATTTTATATAAAATCATTACTGACACTTTATATAAAAATCTTATTAATAATATAAGAAATGTTCTATAAACGAGGAAAAAAAAAAAAGAGGGGGGGGGGGGGGATAATATGATTTAAGCGCGTGATAACTTCAAGTCTTGAATATAAGCTAACCTGACATAAAAACATGAAATGATCCATACAGGGGTAACTGGAAATTTACTTGGTGTGGTGGAATGATGTCGCAAAATTTAAAATCTCGCAACGAATAACTGTCGCATTTTTTGATTGTCGAAAAACAGAATAAGGAGTAACGCCGCAAATGAGTTTAATGAATGGTTTCGAAAACAAAACAAAAAAAGAGTTACAAATCAACCTAGTGATCTAAAAAATCAGAACATGCAGGGAGTGTATATAAATCAACTGCCTAAATGGGAAGAACATGCAGGAAATTTACATACATCAACTGAGTATGTAGAACATCAAAGGAGTGCCGCTACATCAATTGAGGGTTTATTATTTTTAATTATTTTTTATTTGGAACTTTAGAATTTTTTTTGTTAATCATAAATATTTTTATATTGGCATGTACCAGCTATAATATATTAAATTTTTCTTGGAAAAAAATATATAATTGTGACATTATTCCGGTTTTTATTTTTTAACTATATTAGTATTTCTGATAAAACAACAATAAATTAGAAACATTATTCCTTTTTTACTATTTGTGACTCTATTCCTTTCTTTGGCGACATTAGGTCTTTTAAATATATATTGAACACTACTCCAACGTTCATTTTTCGACATTATTCCTGTCAACCGTTTCAAAGACAGATAACTCCTTACAAACTGAAACTATTATCCAATTTTTTCAACAAATTTTTGAAGTTTGTCTACAATGACTATCAAGGTAAGGTGCATTGATAACCTTTATGATCTTCTTTGTTTAATTTAAAAAATTGAACATTAAACGCGCTACTTTTTCGTCTTATACTTTATTCTTTCCAAAGATCAAAAATGATTCCCTATAATTCCGCATACATTTATCATACCACTCACACAGCAGATTACAAAGTTCATTTTTGGTGATACTAATGCACAAAAAAGTTTGGGTTGCTTAGAAACACATAAATGTTTTAACTTATTTAACAAGATTTTAATTAAATACTTTTCTGTCTAAGCAGTATGAGCAACTGAAAAACAAAGGTTTTTTACCATTTATAAAAAAGCCCACAATACTTTAGCTGATTTGGCTACAATCCACAACTCTAAAAAGTCACTAATAGTATGAACAAAATGGCATTGAATTCGTGCCTAAGGAAGCAGCCCACCATACTGTCCAGAGCAGAATGTCATGAAAGTTTTTAACTAACTATAAAAGAGAGTATATAAAAAATTTAGACCCAAACCAGATCCAGAAAAAGGTGTCAAGTGCTTGTGAAAAAATTCGATTTCTATCTAATACACCATTTCAGATTTGTAATGCACCATTATGAAATTTTAAGGTTTGGAAAATTGAGACCGCTGGAGGGGTAAGAATAGAGACAGCGTATAAGATCACCCTTTTTAACTTGAGAAAACAAATTTAATCAATTAAAAAGCTGAAAAACAGCAATTATATATAAAGATGCTGAAAGCTAATTGTGCCGTTATAAGTTGTGCAAAAAATACAAATAGTCAAGTGGAAAAAAGAAATTTGTAAAGATAAATGACAATCAACAAGACAAATATTACAAGATAAGTGTCACCCACAAACATTATAATATAAATTTATCCACAAACATTACATTTTAAGGTTCATCCAAAAACGTTACAGTGTAAGTTTCATCCACAAATATTACAACTTAAGTTTCATCCACAAATTTAAGTTTCCATTCATTGCTGCAGCACCATGATTGCAAATTTGACCCATGCAAGCAATGCATGTACAACTACAGGCTTTAAATTTAGCATATATATCAACAGTATATATATGTATCATTAATAGGTTGCGATCTCTGGTTTTAATATATAGTTATTATACCTGCCTATAATAATTAGGTAGCTGAAGCCAGAAAGACTTACATAAGCTGTGTGCTTTTGAGTTTTAATAACTTCCAAGTTCTGATGGGTTTAACATGAGTTGAATGTATCTTGATATAACAATATTAGCCAAAAAAAAAATACCCTCCTGTTTGTCCATCTAGAAAAAAAGGTTTTGAAACAGATCAAGTATTTGAATACTGCCTAAGTTCAGTTTCAAACAAAATTACTTCTTTAAATCAACCTCAGCAATTGCTATAGTTGGATGTTTATACTTCTCAAGTTAAAATTGTAGATTATGGTTCAATTTTGTAAAAGGTTTGGACTCTAACAGGAAGGTTAAGTAACTTCTTAACCTTACTGTTAGAGTCCAGACCTTTTACAAAATTTAAATTTGCTCAATTGGTGATTAATTAAAATTAAAAAATGATCAAAATAAACAAATGATTCGGTTTCATCAAATTTGAAAAATCTATCAATTTGTTTTCTGCTAAATGCCACACTGTTTAACGGGTAGTAAACATGAAATCTATATGTTATCATCACTTCATTACTACTTTTTATATCAAGATATAATCATCCAGATTTCCAGCTCATTCAACCAATTTTCCAGTTCATTCAATCAATTTTCTAGCTCATTTATCTGGCTTTAAATTACTTTGGTTTCAAAGTAATTTATAAAGGAATCTTTAGTTTTTACCCATTTTCTCTCACAATGAAAAGTACTTCAGTAATGATTGGTATACTTTGTCTCATTAAAAAGTGCAAACAAGGAAGATCTGTCAATTGTATTAAAAACCACATACAAGTGTCACAAAAACAACACACAAGTACCTAAAAATTTTCAAAAATGATTTTGCGCTCCAAGAGATAAAATAAAACTCCAGATTTAATATGAAAAAATGAAATATAAAAAAACAAAAATTAAAAGATAAAAACTTTATTTAGAACAAAACTTGCAGATATATTCTAAAAATGTTTTAAAACTATATTCTACAACTGCTTAGGCTCAAGATGGTTTTTCAATTAGCATTAAAAAATGCAGTACCATCTTTAAAAAAAAACGTTTCTAACTAAAGTTCTCTAAATTCTTATTTATTAATACAATAGTTGAAAGTTTTGTTATTAAGAACTTACCTTTTTAAGGCGTTCATTTTTTGCTTCTAGATCTTCATCAGCCATTTTATCTTTAGACTTTTTATCTTTAAAAGATTCTTTGTGCATCTAATAGTAATTAAAAAATTATTTTATATTATTAAATTATGATTTTAAATTTACAACTTTAAAAAATTATACTAAATATGATATGATTAAATAAATGATATGATTAAATAAATTTGGTTATTTAATAATTCAAAAATTATTTATTTAAAAATTATAAATTTTCAACATTTAAAACAAAATTAATATTACTTTTTATTTATATTCAACTTTTATACTTTTTAATTAATATCATTATTAAATTTATTATTATTATGAAATAATAACTTAATAACACTTAAGAATAATATATATATATTCAGCTTTTATATTTTTTAATTAATATTATTATTAAATTTATTATTATTATGAAATAATAATTTAATAACACTTAAGAATAATATATATATTCAACTTTTATATTTTTCAATTAATATTATTATTAAATTTATTATTATTATGAAATAATAACTTAATAACACTTAAGAATAATACAAAAATAGAATAACTAAACCAACATCAACTAAAGTCTTTTGTGCAATGCTGGAACTATTTGAAGGAGAAATATCTGCAACACCACTCTGTAAAAAAAGAGAAGCATGCAATTTTTTTTTTTATAATTTGCATAATAAATTTAAACTTAAGAAGATGTTGCAATAACAGCTACAACATTTTCAGAATAAAGTTCATTTTTTTAAAACACATCTATAGTACTTAATAATCCAGAATGCAACTAAGCAACTAGGTGCAAATTTAATATATTAAATTCTCAATTTTTTTTAGAAAAAAGATTAACTAATAATAGTTTATCTTTTATCTAAAAAAAACTTCAAATTACAAATAAAACAGATTCGATATAAAACAGCATTATAGACTATTTGAAGCATTATAGACAAGAAAAATTGTAAAAATGTTTTTATTAAAACTTCTAATAATTAAGAACGTAATTACTTCTAATAATTAATGTTAATGTTTTTGTTTTAATATTTTTTTGTAGTGAGTTTAATTGAAATCAAAAAACTAAGTAAAGTTTTCTTACTTTCAAAGCTAACTTTCCAGCTTCACCTGTACAATATGACATTTTAATAAAAGAATGGCAGCATTGATAACCCCATTGGAAGTTGTTCCAGTAAGATCCAAATACAGACTAAAATATAGATGATACATTGTTGTTTGATATAAAACATTACAACAGTATAAAAACAAAAGATTAATTATAGTAAAGTATAATATAAATAAATATGGTAAAAATAACATAATAATTCTGCAGATTAAAATGTGTAAAAATAACAGATTAATTCTGCAGACTAAATAATGGTAAAAATAACAATTTTTAATTTTGAAAAATTAAAAAAAAAAAAAAAGTTAATTGTACTGTATGATTGTTGAGATAAACATCCTCCTCATACTTTGATTTAGTAACAGCTCTCTCTTGACCTGTAAATTTAAAATGTTTAAAATGCAAAAACCTTTCTTGACCTGCAAATTTAAAATGTTTAAAACCAAGTACAAAACAATGTACAAACCTTTCACAACTTTTCCAGATCGCGAATACTCAACATATTCTTCCTAAATATTAATATAAATATTAAAGTTTAATATAAACAAATTTCCACAAAAAAAAAAAGCGATGAAAAAAATCAGGGTTGTTACGACATAATATGTCTTGCAGATCTGTCGACATATTTTCAGACATATTCCCTTCCAGCACAAAATGCCCCACATATTTTCTATAGACATATTTTGACATAATTTTAGGTCTGAAATATTTTCTGCTGACATAAAATATGTCAGACATATTTCCTAATGACATATTTTGACATAATTTTATGTCTGAATTATTTTCTGCTGACATAAAATATGTTAGACATTTTCTATCGACATATTTTGACATATTTTTATGTCTGAATTATTTTTTGCTGACATAAAATATGTCAGACATATTTTCTATCGACATACTTTGACATAATTTTATGTCTGAATTATTTTATGTCTGAATTATTTTCGGCTGACATAAAATATGTAAGACATATTTTCTATCAACATATTTTGACATAATTTTATATCTGAATTATTTGCTGTTTGATATTCTTGAAGAAAAAATCAATCTAACAAATTTATTGCGCATTTCAGCTTAATTTACAGCGTTAAGTAAAAATAGTTTAACCAATTTGTTGCTTTTTGCAATCAATTATGCTTCATAAAACTTTTATTTTAAATCCTATAAGCAAACATCTGTTGTTTCATAAAGGTCTTTTTCTGTCCTTTTTAGTGATGTATCATTTGATAGTATCGACTAGTATTGATGCATCATTTGATAGTATTTGATAGTATTGATTAGTATAGATTAGTATTGGCAATTTCCCTTATTAGAATGTAAAAACCATCTGAAGCTGAGTTTTTATTACTGAAAATGGTTTTTATTAGTATGACTAAACTTAAAATTATTCTCTTGATTAAAATAATAATTAAAAAAAACATTTTAGTTATTTTTAATTAATAGTTGATTCATTCAATAAATTATTCTCCATTTTTGACTTTAAATCGTAAGGAAAACGAAAAAACTAATTATTCCAATATATATTTCACTCAACACATTTTATGCAAGTCTATGGCAGTTAATTATGCAGTTATAATGCAATTGTCAATTATTTTATTGTTAAATAAATCATAACTATTATAACTAAAAGTATATTATTCGTAATTAGTTATAAATTATTACCGGTTAGTCTTCTTAATATGAATTTAATGAGCTGAATATAACTTTTGTGAAATATTTTAAATTCTTCAGCTTAAATGAATTTAATTTGGCACAAATTTTTTGAAATACTGTGAACCGTTTTTTTCGTAGAATCTTTTGAATTCAATTTTTCTTAATGAAATTTTTTTTAGGATCAACTAATAATTTAAAACAACTGAAAAAGTTTTTTTTCTTTATTATTATTTTAATCAAAGGAATAATTTTAAGTTTAGTCATAATAATAAAAACCACTTTCAGTAATAAAAACTCAGCTTGAGATGGTTTTTACATTCTAATAAGGGAAAGCGCCAATACTAATCAATACTAATCAATACTATCACATACTATCAAATGATGCATCAATACTAGTCAATATTAGTCAATAATATCAAATGTCAATATTAGTCAATACTATCAATGTCAATATTAGTCATAATAAATAAGTCATAATCAATAAATAAGTCAATTAATGTCAATATTAGTCAATACTATTAAATGATACATCACTAAAAAGGGCAGAAAAAGACCTTTATGAAACAATTGATGTTTGCTTATAGGGTTTAAAGTAAAAGTTTTATGAAGCATAATAGATTGCAAAAAAGTAACAAATTTGTTAAACTATTTTTACTTAACTCTGTAAATTAAGCTGAAATCCGCAATAAATTTGTTAGATTGATTTTTTCTTCAAGAATATCAAACAGCAAATAATTCAGATATAAAATTATGTAAAAATATGTCGATAGAAAATATATCTTACATATTTTATGTCAGCATAAAATAATTCAGACATAAAATTATGTCAAAATATGTCGATTGAAAATATGTCTGACATATTTTATGCCAGCAGAAAATATTTCAGACATAAAATTATGTCAAAATATGTCGATAGAAAATGTCTGACATATTTTATGTCAGCAGAAAATAATTCAGACACAAAATTATGTCAAAATATGTCGATAGAAAATATGTGAGACATATTTTATATTGGCAGAAAATATGTCTCAGACATATTTGACGGATAACAACCTTGAAAAACATATTTTCTGTCTCATGATAACAAATAAATATTTTCAGTCTCATTATTATAATATATTTCTGTATTATTATAATATAAAAAAGGCAGTAAAAGAAAAAGTTGAAAATATGTTTTTTAAAAATTTATTTTTTCAGAAAATTCTTTTATCAGTTCTAATAACTTTTTCTAATAAATATAAGTAAGTATATTGGTATTACTACTACTAATTTGTATTATTTTGTTGTACTTGTGTTTTAGATAAAGTAAAGATGTTGTTGTTTTAGATAAAGTAAAGATGTTGTTTTAGATAGTAATACTTGGTGAAACAAAATGAAACGAGTGAAACTTTTCATCCAGTAATAAATATTAGGTTACACAGGGAATTTAAAATACTTTTCAAAAAAAAATTTTTTTAAACAATTTAAAAAAAAAAAATTTTAATAAAGTTTTATTAGAATTAATACTATTTTTGGTAGGGCGTTGAATAGAACTGTAGAAACGAATGCCTGGTAAAATAGATAAAATATGTTAAAAGGTTTGGTAAGGAGGTAAAAATATGGTAAAACAGTTATTAACTATAGAAAACAATAGTTTATATTAATTTTAAATTTTTATTCCTATATTAAATACAGGTCTTCTCCATAAGCTTGTTTCATATCTGGGAAAGTTTATGAGATTACTGTCAGGTCAGGTTATCCTGCTACTGGTAACATGTAACCCAGTACAACCTGCTTTATGTCCTGCTGCTTTGTAGGATCCACTTTTTTGAGCAAAAGCCAGGAGAAGTCAACTCCAACTTAAAACAACCCCTGCCTTTGGGGCTCTTGGTTGAGTAAAGGCTAGAAATGGTGTCTCAATAAAAAAACTCATCTTGAGCAAATGTTAAATTCATCCAGCTACTGTCTTGTAGAAGGCTTCCTATGCAAAGACTTAAGGAATAAACAGATTCAATCTGTTGCCCATCCTCGCACCCCTTCTTCATTTATTAGGCTGGTGCAGATATATTTTTAATACATTGTTTCCAGTTTAGGATGTTGAATGCTGGATCTTTTTGACTTAATGCATGGGCTTTGCTTGTATCTGTTTGTATGACTAGGTAACTCATTCTATTATCTCCTAATGAGGATACAGCTCTAAAACTCAGTTTTAAGGTTCTGAGGCCGGCTGGTAGTCAATTTTCCCAAACTCTGTGGCAGCTCTCAGAGAGGCTGATTCCATCAACAACTGAAAAATACCTGAGCACTAACAGTGCCATGTTGCGCATGGATGTTGTCCCTGTTTGTATTTTTGGTGTGCATTATTGGGGCCAGATTTGGAACCCTTTGTTTTGGCTTAGGTTTTATTAATAGTAATGAGGCAATTGCTTGGACGATTAAATAGTGTACTGAACACTATTTATACGTTGAGTCAAGTTCTTTAAAAAATTTAAAACGACTAAAGTACCAAAAACTATAAAACACTAAAAACCATCATCATCACCTAGTTCTCTAAATCTATCATTCACTAATATTCATGGTCTTTGAAGAAACTTTTCTGTTGAGATCTCTTGCAAAGTTCACCAGACCTACTTGCTCTTTGTGAGACTAATCTGAGTTCAGCTGTCTCATCTTGCGATCTTAGTGTTGATGATTATCTTCCTTTAATTCCTAAAGACTCCAATAGTCACATGCTTGGTCTAGGCATTTACATTCATAAGAATTCACCCATTTGTTGCAAAAATAGGTTTGAATCCACAGACTATTCTTTCACGTGCTTTCGTTTAGCACCACTTTACTCTATCGCCTTTCTCTTTTGTTCTATATCGCTCTCCTTCATTTCAAGACTGCACTCTTTTCGATGTTATTTCTGATCAAATTTGACCAAGCCTTCTCTCTTTATCCATCAGCCAATATCGTTGTTGTTGGTGACTTTAATGCCCATCACACCAAAAAGCGTCAGTAACTCTGTTGGCATTAAGACCTTTAACTTTTGCTTTTCTCAATCTCTCAAATAATCAACTTTCCAACTCGCTTTCAAGACAACCTAAATAATTTACCTTCTCTACTTGACCTATGTTTTGTTTCTGATGCTAGTCAGTGCTCAGTTTCTCCACATTTACCCATAGGTGCTTCTGATCGTGGTTAGATCTCTCTAAAACTATTATCTCATTCTTCTTCATTATCAGAATTCCCCTATCATTGTACCTCTTACAACTACCTTAAAGCTGACTGGGACTCTTTCCATGATTTTCTTTGTGATGGCCCTTGGGTAGAAGTCTTTCATTCTCTTTCGACAATTCCAGGTCAAGCCTCACTCTTCTCCATGGTTTTCCTCACATTTGCGCTGCTGCAATTTTTAATCGAAACCTTTACTTCCATATCTATCAGCAAAACAATTCTCCGGAAAACAGACAACTGTTTACTATTGCTAGAAACCATTGTAAAAAGGTTGTCTAACGCCAAAGCTCATTATTTTCAGGTCATAAAATCTCATATTTCATCGCAAAAACTAGGCTCTCGTGACTTCTGGAGAATCTTTAACTATCAATAATAAAAGCAAATCTGTTATTCCACCTCTCTTGTATGGTTCAGACTTTGTCACCTCACCTAAATACAAAGCTGAATTGTTTGCTAAGAACTTTTCATTAACACCATCTCTTGTTCCATTAGTTGCGTTTTTCCTGATATACAGTCAAACAGGTTGATCTATTGCTTGACATTTGCATCACTTCAGCTTCTGTATCAAAAGTGTTTTCCTGCTTAGACTCTTTCTACAGCTTGTGGTCCAGACAACATACCTGTTGTAGTCTTGCAGAAGTGTTCTCCAGAGCTGTCATTCATACTTTCAAAACAAATTAACAAGTGCTTCTCAGAGTCTTGTTTTCCAGTCTGCTGGAAAGCAGCATCTGTATCCCTATTTTCAAAAATTCTGGAGAGCGATCTGACTTGCCTAACTACCGTCCCATTAGTCTTCTTCCTATCATATACAAGGTTTTTGAATCTCTAATTAACAAACACTTAATCTCTCATCTTGAATCTAATTACTTACTTTCTAATCATCAATATGGATAAATGATGCTTCTCAATAAAGGAAAACAGCAAAGCAGCCAAACACTTATCTTTACATATTTTCCAATTGATTGCATTCACATTCTCAATAATTTATGTTTTCAATATTCTATAAGAAGACAAAACAAGCCAAACAAGAGCTTGTTTTCAAACTTTTTTATAAATTTATAAACTGGTTTGAGATATTTGATCATCAAATAGTTATTACCATTGTCCTTAATACTGGAGTGTTTATCATTGTCCTCAAAAGAGAGAAAAGTGAGAAAAGTGAAAATAACTTAATAACAGACTATTATTTATTTACAATAATATGAGTATTTGAAAAAGTGTTAAACATTTTGCTTTGGCTTCTGTCAATTAAACTTTTGTTTAACTTGGATTTTTTTGCTTCTACTACCAATGTATTCAGTAATAAGCTGCTTAATTAGTGAGAAACTTCAAATTTTTTTTATAAAGCTTGATAGCAATTTAATAGAATACACAAACGTATATATACAACCCTCGGAATTAGAAAAAATGAGGTCAGCAATAATTTGCCGACCTCAATCTTTTAGAGGTTGGCATCAGGTTGGCAAAAATTATTTGATACAAAGGCCTTACCACAAAACATAGAAACGAGGTCGGCAATTTTTTGCCGACCTCAAACACTTTCAGGTCGGCAGTTAGGTCAGCATTGCCGAATGCCGACCCTAATTCCGAGGGTTGCATATATATACACTTAAAATTTTAATTATAAAAACTATTATAGGTACTTACAGTTTGAGCAAGTAACAATTCTTTTGGAAGAGACTCTAAATGTTCAGCACCACCATACTAAGAATACAGAGCAAATAGTATAATTATTGTCATCACCATCATTATTATCATCATCATCATCACCACCAACATCACCATTATCATTATCATGATGTATATGATATGTGATGATGATCATTATCACCATTATCTTCATCACCATCATTTTCATCATCACCACCAGCTTCATCATCATCAATTAAATATCATCATCATTGAATTAAAACTACCTTTTCTAAGATTCCTCCTTTTTGCTCTTCTTTAAATGCATCTTTTTTGACTTTATATGTTTTGTGCAACAGTTCAAGCTTTGTGGGGTCAGCTTGTAAATGAACATCAGCTCCTCTTTCATAAGCTTCCCATGCAAATACTGAACAAAAGTATATATTTAAGTATATTCATAAAAATAACTTGAAATTGAAAATGTATTCTACTAAACCATGTTGCTTGCGCAATGCTACCATTGCTTTAATTTTTTTTTTTAAAGGCATAGTAGTGATGCCTGATTGGTTGATTTTTTTTCTTTGATTTAAAAAGTGCATGCTCAAATGAAAACCCTTAACAGATGCATGTGTGCTCCACTGCACCTCTAACTATAATAGTTGGTGTAAGTACACTTAATTTGCTTATCCTCTGCGCCTACTGCTATATAAGTAAAGGTATGATTTTTTACTATAATGCACCTAATCAAATTAACTTTTTTTAAATAGCAATGTGATTTTCAATAAAAAACAAAAATAGTTAAAAAACAAAAAAACAAAAAAAAGAGAACTATTTACATAAAATTCTTTTAACACATTGCATGCGGGACACATACTAGTACGTTTTCTAACAAGTGATGCTTGGGTGCGGGACATGTACTAGTACATTTTCAGAAAAAAAAAGTCAGCTAAAATAATATTTCTATAAATTGTTGACTTTGAGAGTCAACAGTTAATAGAAATTGGCTTTGAGAACAAATTATGTCTTAAAATCAAAACCATTAAATTAATTACAAATGCTTAAAAAATAAAATGCTTTTTAAATTACTATTATAAAGCAAACTTACTTGACATGTATATTTTTATGTCAATGCAGAATATACATATATATATATATATATATATATATATATATATATATATATATATATATATATATATATATATATATATATA
This sequence comes from Hydra vulgaris, assembly GCF_038396675.1. NCBI lineage: Eukaryota > Metazoa > Cnidaria > Hydrozoa > Anthoathecata > Hydridae > Hydra > Hydra vulgaris. Next base: position 11,087,499 of record NC_088922.1, read on the forward strand.
CACACACACATATATATATATATACACAGATATATATATATACACACACACATATATATACACACACATATATATATACACACACATATATATATATATATATATATATATATATATATATATATATATATATATATATATATATATATATATATATGTATATATATATATATATATATATATATATATATATACACATATATATATTTAATGTTTTATACTGTTTTTATTATTTAATTTTATTTTATTTTTTTATTGTTTTTTAATTTTATTTTTATGACTGATTTATTAGTGTACATACATCAACTTTAATTTTATTTTTAAGACTGATTACTAGTGCACATACATCAACTGACTTAAATAGGTAGAACATTCGTGGAGCATACATACAACTGACTTAATTAAATAGAACATGCAAGGAGTGCTGTTATACCAAGTTTTTTTCTGAAATAGAGAGCTGTGGAGCTTCATTATATAAATTGACTAAGAATTTGGGTAGGTATTATCTAGCTTTATGTCTAAATAATTTTTGCTACAGCAAAAAAAAAAAAAAATTTCATTTTTCTTCATTTTTTCTGAAAAATCTGTTTGGATTCAACTCAGCAAATTTAAGTGTGCAAAATATATTGGGACAGTGCTGACATAAATATGCAATGATAATGCTCATGTTGTTACTTTTAAGAGTTTCTTTGTTATAATGCTGTTGTTTGATCCAGTTATCAAATGAATTTAATTGAATTTATTTTTTAAACAAATAAGAATCAGTGTAGTGTACTGCTTCAGCCATTGATGATTCAATGTGTAAAGAAATAAAAGTGCTGTTTACAAATGATTATCTTTTCTCAACTTTGTGCCATTATTATATATGAAGATTAGTGATCAATGTTTGTCCTGAGCAACATGTTATGATATGTTATGACAGTTTGATATTTTGTAATATCAAACTGTCATAACATATCATAACATGTTGCTCAGGACAAACATTGATCACTAATCTTCATATATAATAATGGCACAAAGTTGAGAAAAGAGAATCATTTGTAAACAGCACTTTTATTTCTTTACTCCACTGTTTAAATGGTTAATTCAGTTTATTGCATCAATTCTTAAGTAATTTAAAAATGGGTGACATTTATAGTTATGCATTATATTTTTATTTTATTATATTTATGGTTATGCATTATATTTTTTTATTGTTTGGTTTAGTTTTCATTTCATAATAAACTACATTAATCTACATAATAATCAACATTAATAAATAAAATAATAAAAGCCTTTTTTTCTATTTTATTAATTGTATCATTTTTGTTTTTACTAATTTCAAATTTTTACTTTTTTTACATTTTTTCTAATAAAAAAAAATCATAAATACACATTTGTAAAATGATAATATTGATTGCACTAATTTTAAATAACATACTATTACTACTAAAACTTGACCAGGTACCTTACATAATATTACTACTAAAATTTGAGCAGGTATCGAACATATTAATACCTCAAAATATTGAGCAGGTACCTAACATATAAATACTTCTTAAATTTAAGCAGGTACCTATGATACTAATACTACTAAAATATGAGCAGGTACCTAACATTATAATTAGTATATCAATTTTTCTCACATTGTGCGCCGGCAATATCTTTAACTTGTCCAGTTGTTCGAACAAAATTATCCCCAACATAATCAACCCTAAAAAAAAAAGGAAATATATATATATACTGTTCTAATATATTTTGCATACTTTTTTCGGAACATAGTTTACTTATGAAGCATAAGGTTTTCAAATGCAAACTATGATCATAAAATCATTCAGGCAAATAGATAAATAGAATAAAGAAACACTGTTGATGCTGTCATACTACAATTATTCCGCTGATGCTGTCATAATCAAATACCCATTTACAATACATATATCTGTTAAGTGTTTGAAAAGGTAAAATCTAGATATAAAGATTTCTTAGGGGGGAAAAAAATTATTTTTTTACTATCATTTTTTTATTTTTGTCTGAAAAACTGTCTGAATAAAGTTGGGATTTAAAACTTTAGGTATGAAAAATACTTGGCCTTGCAATTAATCGGTATTATATGCCAAGAAATTATCAGCAAAACCAACCATAACTTGGGCCACTCCTAACAATATTGTGTAAAATTATCTTTAATGATTCTTGATTATGCTAATGTATATTAAACAATAAAATATAAACATATTTACACAATAAATAATAAATAACTTAAAGAACCCAAATAAAAAGGCAAAAAACTTAAAGGGTGATCACTTTTAATCAAGAAAAAACTGCGCTTATGACGCCATTAATTTCTTGTAATTTTATAGTTAATATAATTTCTTGTAACTCTCTAGTGCATAAATGTAGAATTCAGAATAAATGAAACAAAATTGGGTAGTGCAAATTTAAAAAGGTTCAAAGATGCACTGGATTTTGTTGCCAAAAAAAATAAATACGTTTAACAATAAATCTTAAATTTAAAATTGAATAAGATATGATGAACTGGATAAATAAGAAGCATAACATTATTTTTCTTGTGAATGACTTTTGTCTCCGATGATAAGCATTTGATAGGGCGTCTTAAGACATTTAGAAGTTAAAGAAATGAAGAAGTTGAAGAAATGTATGAATGTATCAAACAGACAGTAATCAAAACAAAATTTTACATTTTTTGCTTTCATAAGAATTTTCTTAGACATCTTCTGTATATGCAGATGTCATAAGACAAAATTAAAAAACTCAGATTTGAATTTAAATAGAATAAAATGTAATGATCTCAGGATAGAAATTGGAAATATAATGAGCTTAGATAAATTGTAAAACTCAGAATAAAGTTGAAATTGAGCCATATTGAGATAACAAAAAAATTTGAGAGTAGACTCAAACATTTGTACAGCTTATAGGTAATGGATTCACAGAAAATGTAGATTTTTGATTTAAAACAGTTTGGAGAGTAAAAAATGCACAGGGGTATAAGAATAAAAAGGAAAAAAAATAGAAAATGAGATAGATGAAAAAAGTATATAAGTTTTTTAATTAAGGAGATTCAATACTCTTGTTGCTGGAACAAGAGTATGGTGTTCCTGAGCTGTGTGTGTAAAACATGTTCAGCTATGGGTTTTTTTTTTGGTCTTTTTGTTTTATTCTGATTCACTCCCAACAAGGCTGCAAGCAACCATTATTAAGTTGGGAGTACTAGAAAAAAAGAATAGAGTTATAGAGTAAGGAAACGGTTGACAGAAGACTTAAAAAGTTGAAGGTTGTATGAGTTAGGAAAAAATGAAGATGGGAGAGAGTTCCTAAGGGTTGAGGTGCGGGGAAAAAAACTAGACAAATAAAAGTTTTTGGAGCATGCAGGGACAGATACAGTAAAAGAATGAGACTTTGATGAATGATGAGTCAAGAGAGAATGAGTTTTAGTTTATGGAACTAGAGATGATAGCTCCTTGAGCAGGGACCATGGTAGTATTTGTAGAAAAGAGAGAGATGCAACTTTACAACAATAGGAAAGAGGCTCAAGCTTAGTAGATAGACCCAGTCCAACTATGTTAACAATGCAATTTTGGACCTTGTCTACACCTTTTCAAGATGTAATTGAGAACTTGAAAGTTGTAATTAGGAAACGTAAGATGTAATTTAGAACATGAAAGTTGTAATTGAGAAAAGTAAGATGTAATTTAGAACATGAAAGTTGTAAATAAGAAATCGTAAGATGTAATTGAGAAGATAAAAGTTGTAATTGCGAAAATTATAAAGAATACAAAGTTCTTTGTATTTTGAATTTTGTAGTCCTAATATACTTTGTAATTTAAGACTGGAAATAATAACATGATATCATTAGGATATATAAATTATATATCCCTTAATAGATATATAAAGCCATGAAAAAGGCATTTGAGGTTTAGGCGGTAACTGGAAAAATCCTATTGTCAATTAAAACATTTTTTATTTTTGTTTGTGAAAGATTTAATTGAGATTTCAGATGAATAATAAATAAAACACAAATAATTTAATTGAGCCGGTGAATTTTTAAACACCCTTTTTAAAAAAGCGTGACTTGGAGCATTGTCTGGTATGACGACCAAATCCTCTAAACAATTTCCGGATGTAACCCACTGGTTAAACATAGCCAACATCCACTTGTTACAAGAACCTGCTTTAAATGATCCTCTGCAACTTTTCCATTAAGACGACATTTGTTGTTGATATAGCTGCAATCAAATGTATGTTTGCACCTTTTGAAGAAGGTATTTTCATTATTGCTCTTTTCCCCTGTTTGGCACGTCCTTGTGTTTTTCTACAAAAAATGCTCCTAATATATTCAGCTCTTTTTGTTTGTTTTCATTACTATTCATGGTTGTAGGCTACTTGTGCACTTTTTTAAATGAAAATAGTCTGCCTTTGAGGTAATTGGCAATTGGGATTGTGCTGACGCTAATATTAAATTGTCTTAATATCCTTGTTTTAATGGCCACCAATGTCAACTGACAGTCACTTTAAATCCATGTTAGTGTTCCTTCAATTTGATCATCGGTTAATTTTTTTAGTTTAAAACCACCTCTTCCAGTAAAATTTAAATTTCTGCTGCGAACCTGATTGTATGCTGTCTTATATTTGACACCTAAAGTTTACGCCAAAGTCACCCAATCGTCGTTTCACTCAGCACATTCAATTACTCTTCTTCTATCATTCGATGAAGATAAAACATAATGTTTTCTTTCAACTTGTTCAGTTGTATGTATATTATGTCCACAAATTGGACAAGGTGGTTCTGGTTGTTCCAGAGGTGGTTGTAAACAAATTTAGTGAAATAAATGCCTGCACCGATTCAATTTAATAACAGACTTTCTATTCATAACATATTGACAAATAACACAAGAATCTCTCAATTCCATTACTGTATTACTGTATTGCTGGTTCATACAAATGCTAACTTTGATATTATTAACTTATTAAAATGCAGGTCCAAGAAGATCTTTTATAATGACCTTTAAGCTTACATTGAATTCGCAATTACAAATAATGTATTCTCATTTACATATTACAATTTCTTAATTACAACTTTTGTTTTTCAAATTACATATTGCGATTTCTTATTTACATGTTGGGTTTCTCAATTACATTTTAAAATTACATGTTGTGTTTCTTAATTACATATTGCGACTTCTAAATTACATATTTTATTTCTCAATTACATCTTACTTTTCTTAATTACAACTTTCAAGTTCTCAATATATAATAGAATATAATATAGAAATATTGACAGTACTGCGATAGTTGTTTGCAGTAAATAATTAAGTTTTGTTGGAGTTAACACTTACAAGCCACTGTGAGCCCCAATCTTTTACAGAAATGAGATCAGATTCAAGATCGGCTGCCTATTCTAAGCAATCGAAAAGAGAAGAGTTATTGTCAAGAAAGGAGTATAAAGTTGAGTCATCAGCAAAAAGAACTACCCTAGATGTAAGGTTTTCGGGAAGATCATTAATGTAGATAAGAAACGAAATAGGACCAATGATAGAACCTTGAAGTACCCCAGAAGTTACTGGAAATGAAGTAGAGTGTTCACCTTTCAGGTTGACTTTAATAAAGCGGTTAGAAAGAAACAATGTGATTATCTCAAAAACTTTCCCAGATACACCATATGAAACAAGCTTATGGAGAAGACCAGCATGCAAAACTTTATTGCTCTTGACATATTGAAAGCCTTAGATATGTCAAGAGCAATAGCCATAGTCTCTCTGCCTCCGTCTAATGCACAATAAAATCTTTCAGTCACAGCGGTTAGCAAGTCAGCGGTAGAGCAAGAGGATCAAAACCCGTACTGACTGTCTGACAGCAAGTTATTTGACTCAATATGGGATGTGAGAAATTTGTTTATCAAAGACTCAAATACCTTGCTTATAATAGATAGAAGACTGATTGGATGAAAATTGGAGTGGTCAGAATGTTCACCAGAGTTTTTGAAAATTGAAACAACAGATACCATTTTCCAGGAAAAAAAGACTCAGTCAAGCACTTATTAAATAGTTATGAAAAAATCGAAGAGAGCCCTGGAGAACAATTTTGTAAGAATGTGACAGGAATGTTGACTGGACCACAAGCCGTAGAAGAGTTTAATCGAGATATGACTTTACCAATGGAAGATGGAGTGATTTGAATGTCTAACAATAGGTTAATCTGTTTAATTGGAATGGAAAGAAGAGAACAGTCATAAGACTCGAGAACTGAATTAGAAGAAAAGTTTTTTGCAAATAGTTCTGCCTCATCCTTTGGAGAGGTAATAAGATCAGTCCCATGAATTAGAGATGGAATGTTAATCCTACCTTTATTAATGACGCTGTTGAATACTTTTTAAAAGTTTCAAGAGCCTAACTTCTGAGATAAGATACAAGATTTAGTGAATTGAGAATAATGGAGCTTAGCATCTGACAGCACCTTTTTACATCGATTTCTTTCAATAATAAATAGCTGTTTGTTCTCAACAGAGTTGTTCTTTTAAAAAAGATGAAAAAAATGATTATGATTAGAAATAGCAGCTGACAAGAGGGTGAAAACCATGGAGTAGAATGAGGCTTGACTTAAAACTGACAAGAAGGAATAAAAGTTTCCACTCCTGACTGAATCCAGGAGGTTACGTAAGAAGCACATTTTTTTTGTAGGAAGCACATTTTTCAGTTGAGAGGGAAAAGACATCAGCCCAAGAACCGTCACAAAGAAAATCACAAAGGAGTCCCAGTCAGCTCTAGAGTAGAAGTAGTGCAATAATAGGGTGAGTCCGAAAAGGAAGTACAAGATGAAGGACTTAAAAAGATCATTGCATGGTCAGAACCACCTAAGGAAGAAAAAGGAAAAACTGAACACAAACTAGGATCAGAGACAAGACATATATCAAGGAGTGAAGGTAAATGATTAGATTTGTCAGGAAAACGAGTCGAAAAGTTAACTATCTGAGTAAGAGATTGAGAAATGCAGACGTTACCAGCGTTAGTTCCAGCAGGGTCAGTGGTTTTAGAGCTTAGCCATTCAGTGTGATGAGCATTCAAGTTACCAATAACAACAATATTGGGGTAAAGAGAGAGAGCATGGTCGATTTGATCAGAAATCATATCTAAAAGATTTCAGTCTTGGAAAGAAGGAGAACGGTAAAGAACAAAGAGAAAGGTGATAGAGTGAAGAGGTGCTAAGCGGAAGCACATAAAAGAATGGACAAAAGATTCAAACCTGATTTCATGACAAATAGGTGAACTGATGCGACAAATAGGTGAATTGATGCGACAAATAGGTGAGTTGAACAGTGGGATAGTGAACCTGGTAGGGTGTATCCAATTTATTTAAGGAAATAAATTCAAAGGTGACTTTGAATTTATTTCCTTAAATAATTTCAAAGTCACCTTTTTGGTGAAATAATAATTTGGAATTAAAAAAAAAATCAGAGATTATATTTATGCATTACGGATAATTAATAATGAAAATTTATATACTGTGTAACTAAAAACATAAATTTAAAATAAATATTAATTCTACTTGCATTTTTCCAGCCCCACCACCTTTAGTAAAAGGACTTTCTCTCATTGAACGAGTTTTAGCATCATAGAAGGCAGAGTTGGGGTCCAAATTGTATAAATACTAAAGATATTTAAACAAAAGTAAAAGTTAAGAGATAAAAAAAAATATTTAACAATGTATAAAAAAAGTAATAAAGCATAATGTCAGTAATAAATTTTTTTATCAATTGTTAACTAAATAGCACAATATTAAGAAAATGTATTTATATGAATACAAATGTATTTATATGAATACATTGAACGAGTTTTAGCATCATAGAAGGCAGAGTTGGGGTCCAAATTGTATAAATACTAAAGATATTTAAACAAAAGTAAAAGTTAAGAGATAAAAAAAAATATTTAACAATGTATAAAAAAAGTAATAAAGCATAATGTCAGTAATAAATTTTTTTATCAATTGTTAACTAAATAGCACAATATTAAGAAAATGTATTTATATGAATACAGTCAAATTGATAGAAATTAACAAAAACAATATTACTAATAAGAATTATTAGTATGTTAAAATTTTTCATGACTAAAACTAAATAATAAAATAAAATAATATGATAATAAAAAATAACAACAAAATGTACAAATGTACATAAAACTAACATATAAACAGTAAATACTATATAATATATAATATATAACAATGTATAATAATAATAATAATGTATAATAACAATAATAATAATGTATAATAATACATAATATGTATAATACATAATAATGTATAAAAATAATATATCAACTATATACATAAATTAATACATAACTTATAATTATTCATACTTTAGAAAAACATAACATATTTGAATTTATACTTAAATATAAATTTATTAAATGTAAAAAAATACCTTGGCTGTATCTTCTCTTATTCTTAAATTTCGAACAGTTTGCCTCCTGCAAAGAAAATTTAGTTTATTTTTGTTCATGTATTTGTAAAAAAAATTTATGCAAAATAAAGGTACACATTTCCATTAAACTTTTAGCCAAGCATATTTACTTACACATTTGCATCAAACTTTTGGCCAGGCATATCTACTTCATCTGCATACTTTTCTTCTTCTTCATCATCATTATTCTAATGAAAAAAAATGTTTAATTGAAATATTAAACTTTTTTTTTTCTTGACTACAGTATAGCTTTCTTGAGGTGATTTTACAAAAAAAAAAAAAAAAAACTTGAAAATTAAAGTACTACTTAAAAAAAAGAAGTGACCAATAAAATACCAATTTAGTTATCTTTTTCCCTGATTGTAACTCTTCTTCCAGCTGAGCAGCTTTTAACTGCCTTTTTGCCTAAAAAATAACATAATTCTTTAAACTAATTTAGAAAACACAATTTTTCCAACTTTTAAATGGTATTTTCCCCTCCTCCCCATTATCAACTTTAACTGGTGTACACAATATCACTAATTGATATTGAAATTGGATTAGCAACAAGAGCTTTATATAACAATATACAATTATATGAATTTATATACTTATTTAAATAATTATATAAATCTACATGCCCTGTATAAATTTATATATAGTTGAACAAACCTAAAAAAGGGAGTAAAACCGTAAATTTGAACAAACATAAAAAAGGGAGTGAATCAGATTAAAAAATAATAATAATAATAATAAAACAAAATATTGAAAGAAAAAAAAAAGTTAGTCATACTTCATCAACTTTAGCATATTCTTCTAGAACTTTACTGTGTACATTGACATCATAACCAGACCATCTAAATATGAAATCATAAATAATGTTACATTAAACTATTTATATAACTATAAATTTTTAAAAATGCAAGATAAAAAGTTCAATTTTGAATTCTAAATTTTTGAATTTTGTCCATAATTGTTAATTGATCCTAAATTGTATTTGCTTAACTTTACAACTTGTTTGAAATCTGCAACTTTCTTTACAAACAATTTAAATCTAAGGATACTATTTGATATTATTTTGATTTTACCAAAGCATTTGACTTTTTCCACACATAAAATATATATATATATACACACACACACGCGTGCGCACACACACACACACACATATATATATATATAACCCTCGGAATTAGGAAAAAAGAGAATCTTTTAGAGGTCAGCAGCAGGTCAGCAAAAAAAATTTGATACAAAGGTTTTACTACAAACCATAGAAACGAGGTGGCAAAAAATTGCTGACCACAAATACTTTTAGGTCGGCAGTTAGGTTATGGCAGTTAGGTCAGGCATTGCCAAGGTTAAGTTAGGTTGTAGGTTAGGTTATTTGACATTGCCAAATGCCGACCCTTATTCCGAGGGTTGTATATACATTTACAATATTTGAAAATTGTCTAAATTTACAATAAGTTATTAGTAGAATTTAGAAAATTAGAAACTGGCTGAAATATATTCTAGGACCTGAAATTTAAAAAACATTGCATCAATAACTAATAAAGTATGCCTGTTTTAGGGGATAAGAAAAAGTAAGCCATCAAAATTAAAAATAGGATTGTAATAAGGCAATTGTATCTAGCCTTCTTACATGCAGTGTCTGTCTGGTGTCGGTACTTAAAATGTTTTACATTATAACATTTACATTAAAAACTGAAAAGAGTATACATAAGTGCAACAAAAATTAATGTTAACAAGTTTTTCTTTTTTTTTCTATTTTTTTTTCAACATCATCACTTCCAACAAGGCTGCAAGCAACCACTATTAGAGTTGGAAGTTGCTAGAAAATAAAAGATAAAGTTTATAGAGCAAGATAATGATTGACAGATGACTTAAAAGATTGCAAATAAGGAATCAATTTAAATCAGTTAACAATCTGTTAAGAAACTTCAACTAGAAAGACTAGGTACTTAGTTAAGAAACTACAGCTACAAAGACTGGATAATATGTTAAGAAATTTCAGCTACAAAGACTGGGTTCAATGATCAGAACAACATAAAAGGGACCAGTTTTGAGAAAACAATAACAGACTCCATTGCCAAAATAACAGTGATTAATTCAATTATTATCAAATTTATTAAAACTTTTAACTAATTTAAAAACGAGTTCAATAAGACTCCAATTATATTAAAAATAATCAACTCATAAGCTATTGTGATGCAACCAAAACTGCATTTTGTTTTCTATAAAAACTTTATATAGCCTTCTATATAACCTTATTATTCTTATATTATTATATATACCCAAAGGGTATATTAATACTTTAAGGAAATGCAAAATAACAACAAAAAAAATGTAGCTTGCATGTTTTGAAATTAAAATTGTATTGTAATTTGTAAAAAAAAACTGTAATACTGTTAAAAAAGTTTTTCTTTTAGATTCTAGAGAAAATTCATACAGAAAATTTATTCAGAAGAATTATGAGTGAAAGTTCAATTATTTATTTTTATATCCTAATAATAACTTTTAATAATAATGCAGAAAATTAATAAAATAATTAAACAAATGCAAGAAAAAATACAAAAAGAAAAATATAGTATAAAAAATATAAGCAATTGATACTACTGCTTGAAAATAGAAGTAGTTGCTAGTACTACTTGAAGATAAAAATAAATTTATAAAGTAAAAAAACAAAACCAAATTAACTTTATTAAAAAAAAATAAGAATGAATAACTTACTTGATTAAAAACTAATTTTAGTTTTGATTAACTATCAATAGTTCAATACTGGTAAGGTTTTAAAAAAATATATTAAAAATCAAGTTTGGTGAGTGCTGGTAATAAATTAATTATAGTTATTAGATTACCTATAGCAGGTATGATGTAATTATACCAGGTGTTATGTTATTATAGCAGATATGATGTAATTATAGAAGGTATGATGTAGTTATGGCAGGTATAGGCAGTATTATTGGAGGTATTGAAAATTTGATTAACAAAGACTAAATTTGACTAATAAACTAGATAAATTTTTGATCAAAAAAACATTTCAATTCATGAGGCTAAAAATTATTTTCTTTTTAAACATTTTGATTCTTTGATAAATCTTTTTTTAAGTTTTTAAAAGTTGAGTGTTATTATTCGCAAGATATTATTCAAACTATGAAAAATTTATTCATAAACATAATATTTACCTATCTCTTTTGCCATCATAGTCAAAGTTTAATTCTCCCTTAAAAAACACATAAGATCTTTTAAAAAATAATATTCATTAATACATATACATATAGCATATACCTTAAAGTGCATCAAACTCCATTTAATTAAAGAAAAAAATTATTTCTTAACTTTCCATGTAAATACCAAGTAAATACCAAAAAAAAATTTATAACTGGAAATGTTTAAGTTTTTTCCTAAACTTTCCATTAATTACCCAAGCAAATAACCAAAAAAACTTTTTTCTACAGAATGAAGAAGCTTAATGCACTCTAATTTAGACAAATAATTTTTGTTATATAAAAAGAATGAGGGGGCTTAAAGCACTCATATAAAAATGAGGCTTTTCAGCAGGAAGAGTAACTGATTAGTGATACATAATTAATACACACAATTCAATTATGTATCACTAGTATCGCTTTTACAATTTAAAACAAAATATTTGCAAACACTATTAAGTATTTAAGCAGTCCAAAGGTTAAAGATGTTAAGGCTCAACACCTTTAACTTTTGGATCTCATAAAGATATCCTAAGCTGATTTAAAAGTGATAAAAAATCACAAAAATAATGAATCTCATAAATCTCATTAGTTTGTTATGATCTTTGTTATCATCATTTTTATCATCATTTTTATCATCTTTGTTATTATCATAGTTTAACTTAGTTTATGCATTTTTTGACACTTCCTCTACAGCATGATTTTATTGTTTGCTTTTTTCTTGCTCCAAAAAAACATTACTAAGCAAAAAAGCTTTTATACTAAAAAGTGTAGAAAATTACAAACAAATAAAATACAAGTCTGCAAAGTTATATGGAGAGTAGTGAAAGTAAAATAAGAAAAGTAAATAATAATTAAATTTTTTACATTTTTTGTTTCTTAAACCTTTATACTTTTTATTTTTTAATTTTTTTTTTTTTTTCCTTAAACTTTCATATTTTTCATTACAAAACTTACATTACTATATTAGATTAACATTTTCTTTATATTTTTTAAAGATTTCATCTTGTTTCTATTTAAATGTCTTGAGGTCATGTTTACTTTTTTTATTTTTTCTGTTTTATCATTCTTTCTCTTTTTGTTGTATTTTAATAGACATATTATATTACAGCAGTATTTTAATTCTGTTTTAGTTGCTAATTCTTTTTTTGATAACTTTTATGTTTTAAAAAAAAAGTTCTTTTTTCCCACATTTTTTGCTTCTATTAGGCAAAAAAAAAAAAAAACTGTTAGTTTGTTCAGCTATATGTAAGAAAGATACAAAAATCTAGACAAAAAAAAATAACAAAAAATTTAAAAAAATTAAAAATCCTGTTCACATTTGGTTGACTTGATATGGGAACATGAAAGTTGTTTACATTCATTTAGACCAACAAAAGAAAGTTACTTCGTATTTTATACGAGTGGGAGAGCATAGCAGTTACCCTGACATCAAACTAATTACAATGAAACAGTTTGTAAAAGTATGACTACTGTTTTAAGAATGCAAGTAAAAAATTTCGTTTGTCATAAGTCAAATTAAAAAAAGTGATTTTGGTTGATAATTGCTTAATGAATTTTATAGTCCATTTCTTACTCACAACTTTATTTCAATCTTCACTTCTTACACAGAACTTCACTTCAATCTTCACTTCTTACACAGAACTTCACTTCAATCTTCACTTCTTACACATAACTTCATTTTAATCTTCACTTCTTACACACAACTTCACACCAATCTTCACTTCTTACCAGAGATGTAGGTCTTGAGACCACTCGAGACTCATATATAACTGTCTTGGTCTTGGTATTGGTCTTGAAGCCTAAAATCTTGGTCTTAGTCTTGGTCTTGAAAGCCTAGAGTATTGGTCATGGTCTCGGTCTTGGAGCTCTGCTGTCTTTTACTTTATTGATTCTTACAAAAAATATCAACTCAATGTATGGATTAGTTACTAATAACAAACCGAAGATCGCCACAACTTCCCGCTTTCAATGAGAGTTTGTCACGTTGGTTTGACAAGGTTCTAACTGAAATTTATATTATTTTAGGAGAATTTAAAAAAAAATTATTTTAATTTTTTTTTAATGTTTAATTAAAATTATTTATATTATTATTTTTTTACTTGTTTATGTATTCTTTTTACACAGCAATAATACGTAAATGATACGTAAATAATACGTAAATAATACGTAAATGATACACGGTATGAAGAGACCTTATTGAGATAACCAACATACCAAATTTTATCAAAGGCTTTAAAAATGTTGAGAACGATAGACCTAACTTCTCCTTATTTATCTAATGCACGATAAAACCTTTTGGTTATTATCATTAACAAATCAGCAGCAGAACAAGGAGATCAAAATCCATATTGATGATCAGAAAGTAAGTTGATATATTCAAGATGAAAGATTATGTGTTTGTAAAATAAAGAATCAGAAACCTTGCTTATGATAGGAAGAAGAATAATGGGACAGTAGTTAGACAAGTCAGATTGCACTCCAGATATTTTAAAAATTGGGATAACAGATGCTGCTTTCCTGCAGGCTGGAAAACAAGACTTTGATAAACACTTGTTAAATAGTTTTGAAAATATAGACGACAGTTCCAGAAAGCACTTCTGCACGACCATAACAGGTATGTTGTCTAGACCATAAGCTGTAGAAGAGTTTAAGCAGGAAATCAATTTAGCTACAGAAGCTGGAGTGATATGAATGTCAAGTAATGGATCAACCTGTTTGTTGGCTATATCAGGTAGAATGTGATTAGTGAAATCAAAAGATGAGATTGATAAAAAGTGTTCAGCAAATAGCTTTGTCTTTAGGTGAAGTAACAAAATCTGAATCATGAAAGATGTAGAATGACAGATTTACCCTTATGATAGGCACGGTTGAAGATTCTTCAGAAGTTTTGGGAGCCAAATTTTTAAGATGAAATACAAGATTTTGTGACTTGAAAATAGCAGGTTTTGGCATCAGAAAAAACTTTTTTACAGTGGTTTCTAGCAATAGTAAACAGGCGCCTGTTTTCTGGAGAATTGTTTTGGCGATAGATATGGAAGTAATGGCTATGATTGGAAATTGAAGCAGCATAATGAGAGAAAAACTATGGGATAGAGTGAGGATTGACTTGAAATCGTCAAGAGGGAATAAAAGATTCCATGCCAGCCTGAATCTAAGAAGTTACATAAGTAGCACATTTGTTAGCAGGAAGATGAAAGATTTCTACCCAAAGGCTGTCACAAAGAAAATCACGGAAATAGCTCCAGCAAGCTTAAAAATAGTTGTAAGAGGTATGAAGATAGAGGGATTCTAATGATGAAGAAGAACAAGATAACAGTTTTAGAGAGATCAAACCGTGATCTTGAGAAAGGACTTTAGAATATTCTGGAACAATTAAAGAATATTCTAGAATAATTTAGAAAATTATAGAAAAATTTAGAACATTCTGGAACAATTTAGAATATTCTAGAACAATTTAGACTGTGTATATAATATTCTAGAACAATTTATATTGTGTATATATAGCTGCTCATCTAATTTTAGAGTCATTACAAAAGCAACAAATGGCGACGTACAAGCCTAGCAATAGTAGCATTCAGAAGAACAAGGATGTCTGGACCAATAACCTGGTAAAATTTGAAGACTCTCATAAAGGAAGAATGGTCCCTTTGGAAGAATATTCACTGGAAGAAAAGTGCAGAATGCCTCTCCAAAAGCAAATTATCGGACGCTACTATTTCCTTGGACCGAAAATCAAAGGAAGAAAGGAGCGAATAGCAGGAATTTCCAAAGAAGTCACCAAATTGTGGAAAAATAAACTGAATTTTCCTCATGTATCTGATCAAGTTATACAAGCAAAGCTTGTTAAAATACTGAAATGTTATGGTGAATGTGTCAAGTGGGGAAGCTACAAACCCATTGATGAAATTTTTGATATTACTAAAGTGGATGGAACATGGTTATCTTGCAAGGACAAGTAATTGTACCATCTCTAAGTGGAAAGCAAAGGAACAGTGGGATACTCTACAGGACAAACGGTCAGTAAACAAACAATCCATCCTTCTAAAAGACAAAAACTTTCTAATAGGTTATCCAACTCATCATCTTACTATCCTGGTTTTAGTGATTCTGAGACTGACAACAGTGAACATGAAAATGGTGAAGAAGAAGATGAGACTACTCCTACACCAAAACAGAAAACATCATAAAAGCAAATTTGCACAACTTGGCAACCTACACAATAGTATCAACAAACAAAGCGGCTAACATATGCAAGCAATTGGCTCGTGAAGGCATTGACATCCCAACTCCATGTCAACCAGTTATTTACAAGTCAACAATCAAAGAGGCAATCAAGCTAAAAAAGAAATGATTGAAAAGTTGCATATGGAAAGTTGGTCCTTACAATTTGATACCAAGTACATCAACAGAATCAATTATCAAGTGGTTGTCCTTAAAAATGAGAGAAAAGAAATCAAATTGGATGTGCTGGGCTTGGTAGATGGCAGGGGAAAAACTATTGCTCAAGGAATTTCTAAAGTCCTTGATGAATTTCACCTATGGAATTCAATACAGATGATTGTTGCAGATGCCACCAGCGTTAACACTGGAAAAAAGAATGGTGTTGTTGAATTATTGCATTATTGTAAATTTGCAACCCTCTGTTTGGTGATGGGTGAAGAACTTGGAAGTAAAACACAATTGCTGAATATCGAATATCCATTTATATCTCAACTGATGATGGAGTACGAAAAACTGAAAACACAGTTTGATAACGGAATAGAAGTAATTCTCGAAATATCAGGCTGGAGAGATAATAAAAAAAATTTTATTTTATCTCACTCGAGTGTAGAACGAAAACGACTTTAATAACTTGGCTAAATCCATGCAAAAAGGCTTTAAACTCTTTGAAAAGTCACTGGAAGCAAGAGCCATCCATACTACAGATCCCCAGAAGTAATCAATGTGCAGAGCACGCAATCAAAGTAATGAAGGAAATGTATTCATCATGTAAAAATAAAAACAAATTGCACCTTCTATTCCTTCAATGCAACAAGCAAGAGCAAGGTCAACGGTCTGAGTCATTGTTGGATTGAAAATTTATTATACTACATGACTATGACATTTTAAATACATCTGAATACATAGTAGTACTTATGTCAAAATCAATTTTCCAATAGCGAAATGAACTTTTTTCAAAAGATATGCAAATAATAGTTCATTTTGTGCTTTTTAGGTAAAAGTTCATCAAACTGCAGTACAGGAGCATGGGGTTGAAAAAAAATCATAGCCCTAATGTGCAACATGGCACTGTTAGTATTCTAATGTTTTACAGCTGTTGATAGAATCGGTCTTTCTGAGTGCAACAACAGAGTTAGGGAAACCTAACTACCAGTCGGCCTTAGAACCATAAACCTGAGTTTTAGAGCTAAGTCTAAATCCCAGTCTTGTAAAAACTTTCAATGTCTTGGTCTTGGTCTTGGGTTAATATTTTTGATGTCTTGGTCTTTATCTTGGTCTTGAAGCATTCAATCTTGGTCTTGGTCTTGAGCCCAATTATATTGGTCTTAGACTTGGTCTTGGTCTTTAGTGTCTTGACTATATCTCTGCTTCTTACATACAACTTCATTTCAATCTTTACTTCTTACACACAACTTCACTTCAATCTTCACTTCTTTCACACAACTTCATTTTTTAAATCTTCACTTTTACCCTTCTTTCTTTTTTCTTCTTTTACTTTTACCCAAAGTTATTGAACTTCTTAAACTTAACTAAGAGTAACAATCTCCATAACAACCAAGAGTAACAATCTCCATAACAACTAAGAGTAACAATCTCCATATGTATTAAAATAAATATATGTTGTTTATTCATTTTTAAATTATTTGGTCTTTATTCAGCTTTAATGATAACATTTTTATAACATTTCATAATATTCACTCAACTGTTGGGTCAACAACTGGTATATGGCTGCTATCCAACCAGAATTTAAAAACAGATTTGAACTTAGAACTGATTGGAATCTTTTTTTAAATATAAGAGCTAAACATATAAATCATTAAAAAATTTTACCTAAAAATAACAACCATTGAAAGTTTAATTTTCCTTTTTTTTTTAAATCCAAAATATATGATCATGTAAAGTTTAAACTGAGTTTAATTTTTATTAAAACTCAAAAGTTATTACCATGTAAAATTAAAACTTTAAAACTTTAAAGAGTTTAAAATTTTACCATATTTTTTTAATATCTTAATTTTTAATGAATCATTAGTCAATTTGACATTTGTCAATGAGTTTTGATCTGGTTTAAAAAAGTACAAAAATATCATCAAAATGTTCCCCCTAAATTTAATTTTTTTTTTTAAATCTGAATAATAAATTTATATCAATAAAACTAAAACTGACATTGAAGTTTGTCTGCTTTGGTTTTCAGAGTCTTTATAATATACACCTCAACCTGCAGTTTCAGGTTATGACATCATTGTGGATTTTTTTTTAAGATATCAAAGTACTCTTTCACAATCAGCAAACTATATCTAATTGTATAATTTTTTACTAAATCCCAAAAAACATTTGCAATGAAATTGAAATTAAAATATTTATAATACAATTAAAAGCAAAATTAAATATTTGGTTGTTAGATTTTTGTAGAGCAACTTGTTTTTAATAATCGTTAGAATTATTTTATCTCGTACTACTTCTTCGGACTCATCTTATCATCCCATTACTTACTACTACACTAAACCTGACTGGGATTTTTTTCATGATTTTCTTTGCGACAGCCCTTGGGCTGATGTCTTTTCTCTCTCTGCTGATAAATGTGCCTCTTACGTAACCTGCTGGATTCAGGCAGAAATGAAAGCTTTTATTCCTTCTCGTCAGTTCTAAGTCAAGCGCCATTCTGCTACATGGTTTTCACCTTCTTGTGCAGCTGCTACATTTAATTAAAATCATTTTTTTTCATCTTTTTCAAATGAACATCTCTCTTGAGAACAAACACCTAATTATTATTGCAAGAAATCAATGAAAAAGCTACTGTCTGATGCTATGCTCCATTATTCTTAAGGTCTTGTATCTTATCTCAGAAGTTAGGCTCTAGAGAGTTTTATCAGCATCATTAACAAAGGTAAGTCTAACATTCCATCTCCCCTTTATTCCATCTCTCCTTCACTTATCATATTACTTCTCTCAAGGATAAGGCAGAACTATTTGCAAAGAACTTTTCTTCTAACTTGATTCTCAAATCTTATGGTCGTTCTCTTCATTCCATTCCAACTAAACAGGTTAACCCATTGTTAGACATTCAAATCACTCCAGCTTCCATTCCTAAATTCATATCTCAATTAAACTCTTCTACAACTTTTGGTCCAGCTAACATACCTGTCACAGTCTTACAAAATTGTTCTCCAGAACTCTCTTTAATTTTTCAAAATTATTAAATAAGTGGTTGACTGAGTCTTGTTTTCCAGTTTGCCAAGATCTTTCAGTCTTTGATCAACAAGTTTCTTATATACAATTTTGAGTCACATAACTTACTGTCAGAAAATCAATACGGTTTTGATCCTCTACCTCTACCGCTGACTTGCTAACTGTTGTGACTGAAAGATTTTATCATGTATTAGATAGAAGTGACAAGGCTAGGGCTACTCTTGACATGTCTGAAGCTTTCATCAAAGCTTGGTATGCCGATCTTCTCCATAAGCTTGCTTCTTATGGAGAAGATCGGCATACCATGCTATCTTTCATACCATACTATCTTTCATAGCGGTTTGAAAGAAGCATACTATGCTTCTTTCAAACCGCTTTATTAAAGTCATCCTGAAAGCCCAACACTCTTCTTTGTTTCCAATAACTTCTGGGGTACCTCAAGATTCTATCCTTGGTCCCGTTTTGTTTCTAATCTACATTAATGATCTTCCTGACAACCTTGCATCTAAAAGTGGTTCGATTTGCTAAGGATTTAATTTTATATTCCTGTCTTGACAAAACTCTTCTCTGTTACAGAAGTGAGATCAGATTCAAGACCAGGCAGCCGATCTTGAATCTGATCTCACTTCTGTAACAGAGAGGAGCTCACAGTGGCTTGTAAATTTTAACTCCAACAAAACTTAGCTATTTACTAAAAACAACTATCACAATACTACTAAAATTTCTATCTTCATGAATGACAACCCTCCCACTGAGTCCTCTTTTTTACATCTTCTTAGATTATCATTCACTAATGACCTCTCATGGAGACCATATATACAACCAACTGCTAAGTTAGCGTCTGCTAAGGTTGCATATTTGGGCTAGTTGTTCTATTGTTGCTCTTTCTAGACAAGGTTCTTTCTTCAGATAAAGCAAGTCCAACTAGATTTACAAATGCATTGTAAATGCAGTTGGACTTGCTTTATCTGCCAAGCTTGAGCCTTTCTTCCATTGTCGTAAAATTGCACCTCTTTTAATTTGCTACAAATACTATCATGGTTCCTGCTCAAAGAAGCTATTATCTCTAGTTCCATCAAGCAAAACTCATTCCTGCTTGACTCATCATTTAACAAAGTCTCATTCTTTTACTGTATCTGTCCCTGCAGACTCTAAAACCTTTTATTCGTCTAGTTTTTCCCAGCACTTCATTCTTCGGAACTCTCTTCATGTTATTCTAACTCATATAACCTACAACTTTTCTTCTGCCAACCATTTCCATGGTAATAACTCTATTCTTTTGTTCTAATAACTCCCAATTTAATAGAGGTTGCTTGCAGTCTTGTTGGGAGTACATCAGATTAAAAAAAAATTATTTAGTTTTATTCAAAAAAATTCAGCACAACAGCGTTTTTTTTTTTTTAATTTGAATATGAACACAAGTTGCCAAAGTAGTTAAGAATTCCTTTAAGATATGTAAGGAAGTTTCAACTTCATAATTGTAAATGTTTTTGGGCATTATCAATCTCATCAAATTTTTAGAAATTTTGGAATCATTACAACAACTGTCGCTTAAATGAACAATTTCTTAATTAAAGATACTCATATATTTATGGTAGAAAAGTTGTTGATAGTTTAACTGTTTGATAAAAGAAACTTTGTAAGCTTAAATAATTGTGTTTGCAAGTATGCTGATTCAGGCTTACCTGATAAACATATAATGAATTTTAAGGTTATTAGTTTTTATTTATATATTTGTAACCATTTGAGAAACAAGGTCTAGTTAGAAATAACTTCGCATTAATTTTCTATTAAAATATTATTAACCTTATAAAAGTTTAGAGTTATACAAATACAATGGAACCATTTCACAAATATGTTGTTTTATAGGATAATGATGCAAATGCATCGATAGGGGTGGCATTTAAGCAGTAGTGGTGTAGTCATAGAGCGCTTGCATCATAGCGAGAAGTTCCAAGTTCAATCACCACTATGTCCCTGGTAGTACCGCGCTCAACTTGTTTCTCCACGCAAAGGCCTTGTTTGTCAAGGTTCGCGTTTTGGAGTTATAGAGAGAGGGTTGAAAACTAAAAGTAGCCTCCTTAACTGAGGTGGTTTTCATGGCCTTGAGGAGGTGAATTGAAATAAAAAATTAAAAAAAATTAACATTTATGTATAAAACATTTCTTGTTTCCAGATCCTAACAACTTGTTTTGACAAAACTCCCTTATTTGAAATTAGTATAATTATATGATAACATATGATGATTAGATAGACAGTATTCTTAATTATATAATAACATATGAGTATTAGATAGATAGTATGTATAAAAAACATTTATTACAGCAACTATACATTATATTTCATATAATGAAAAAAAAAATTTTTGATTCTTATTTTATTTCTTCTTTGTCTGAAACACTGTCTGAAGTTAACATTTTTAAAATCATCAAAAAATATTAGTGCTGTGCTAACTTAAATCCAAAATAAATTTTATTAATAATAGTCTAAACTAATCTAAATCCTATTTTATTTAATCTATATAAACACATTAACCTACATACCCAGTTGTCATTTAAAAATTCTTGTTGGCTTATTAAACTGAAACTATTTACAAACTATGAACTAATTATAACTGTGTTGTAACATAAAAAATATAAATTTTACTGGCAATAGTTCATCAGGTTTTATGTCATCACCGGTAAATCTTGCTCCAACTTTACGAGGACGCTAAAAATATGTTTGAGTATAATAAAAAGACTAATGCTTTGCGTTATTGAATATGGAAAAGTGTTTTTTAACTATTTAATTACATGAAATTTAAAACAATTAAAAACAAACACCTCTAAGCAGTCTTTTTTCTTATGTGTAACAGCACCACAGTTCTCGCATGCACCCTTTCTAAATTTTGTTGAAATTTTTTCCTAAAATTTCAATTTAGAAATTAATTTTTTTTTAAAATTTTTTTTTTAAACTTTAAATTCTGATGGCATTTATATAATAAAACTTAAAATTAATATAAAAAAAAAATTAATAAGAATTAAAATTAAGAAATTTAAAAAATAACCTCATCAACTCCCTTTTTGTAAAAATCCTCTAAACCTGCATATACTTTTTTCTTTTCTGGTTGACAACGTTGATGTTTTAAAGTTGGTCTGAAAATTAAATTCAGCGTAGGTTAACATTGTATTAATAAATAATTAGATAATAAACATAATAATAAAATAAATATAATAAAAATATAATAACAAAAATACAGCCCTCGGAATTAGGGCTGACATTGATTTAAAGTCAGCAAAATATCGCTGACCTTGTTTCTCTGTTTCATGATAATCTCTTTATGTCAATTTTTTTTTTTTTTTTGCCAACCTGATGCTGATATCTAACCTCTGGAACTCATTTTTCCTAATTCCAAGGGCTGAAATTGGAATAATTAAAATATAATAGAAATAATATGAAAATATTATGAATTTTTATTATTTATGAAAATACTTTACATTTATATACTTTCATAATCTTTATTACCACTAAAAATGGTTTTCACTTGATGAAATAAAAATGTTTTGTTAAATAAAATGTTAACTACCCTGGTTAACTCAAAGATTTTTATTGTTAATCAAAAGGGCGAAAGAGCTCTGGTTTCTCAATCCTCACAGCAAACAAAAAATCATCTTACTGATTAATAAATCAAAGTATACTCAAATTTTGTAAAGAGAGACTTAAGCTGTAACCCATTCTTTTGAACTATCTAACATACAACAAAAGTAATACATATAGACTTTTTGCCTGCTTTACAAGCAGCTCTACTGCCAGTAATTATATCAGCATATTGCCTTCTTTGTCTCATAAACTCTCTAGCGATACAGTTTTAATTGCCAATACATTGAACAAAATAATCAAATCTATCTTTGCTATGGAACTTCATAATAAAACTCTACCTCTAATTACCAAACACTTACCTGTTTCACTTTTCAACCTTTCATTTAATAAAGAAGCTGTTTAAAAACATCTCAAGACACTTAAATGCTATAAATCTACTTGTGAAAATCTAATAAGCAAATTTTGTTTTTAAAACATGTGCTAACACAATAGCAACTCCATTTGATTTTTCAAATTTTAATGAAACAAGGAATAGTGCTAAAAATATTGCTTGAAGTGAATATAACACTATTTTTTAAAGAAATTTTTAAAATTGATCCAATTACCTACTGATCAATTTGCATCACTTCTGTACCATGTATAGACTTGGTAATCGCCGCCTCTATTCATCTGCTGCCCCCAATTTAGTTAATATCCAACTACTGCCAGTTTTTTATTAATAGCCACTAATAGCCACTATTTTATTCAAAATGCAGCCGCCGCTAAAATACAGCTGAAATGGTCAGTTTTTGTTTTTTAAAACTATAATGTTACGCTCAATCTTTTTTTTTTTTTCTCTGATTTTTATGAATTTTGTTGTGCTTACTTCATTTTTGCGCTTATTTTTCGTTTGACCATGGCAATATAATAATTTTTACTTCCATGGTTTGACTCGGTTTATAACTTGATAACAAATATTTCTTATTTACTTATCGGTTTATAATTTGATAACAAATATTTCTTATTTCTTATTATCTTTGATGGCTTGACAGATAAATACAAACAACTGTCATATATAAGTGTTCAGTAATAACCAGTGAATGGGATAGAAAAATTTTTACTTTAGCTTGTACACCACTGGAAAACCACACAGCAGAAAATATTGCAGATTTTATGAAGAATGTTATTAAAGATATGTTTAGCAAGCAGTATGGAGAGTTACATTTGCATAATGTTCACGATGGTGCTGCAAATATGATGAAGACTTCTAGTCTACTGGGTAGTGAAGAGCCACAACATTGCTTAGCTCATGTGCTGAATTTACTTCTGGTTTCTGATGGTCTTAACAAATGTTCTGAAGTCTTAAAATTGCTCAAGAAATGTCAAAATATTGTTACATGTTTGAGCTTCAAATCTACTGTTCTAATTAACGAATTTTTGTGTACAAATGATGATGTGGATGTTTAAAATAAATTACGAAAAATTGCTGAAGTAAAAGAACTTGTTAATCTTGATGAACAATTCCCAATTAAACTAATATCAAATGAGAATCAATTAAACCCAAATGACAATCCGGTTATTGTAGATAGTGAGGATGAATATGAAAAAAATGATAATCTATTTGAAGAGAACTCAAAATACAAATCTGAACAACATAAAAGTTTAAAACTCCAAGTATGTAGTCGATGGAACAGTGCACTTTTTATGACAGAGTCTATTGAACAGTTATATAATGGTGTAAAAAAAATTGGAAAAAGAGAATTGTGTCTAGATGAATTTGATCTAAAATTATTAAGCGAACTTGTAAAGTTCCTTAAACCATTTCAAAACTTGACAGAAGTTGTGAGTGGGGGTAACTCTCTCTCTATTTTGCCATTGGTCAAGCATAAAGTTGCATCATTCCTCCAGGTATCTTCTAACGATTTACCTATGATAAAAAAGCTTAAATTAGCTTGTAGCTCAAAATTAAAACAGCGTCTGAAACTGTCAAAAACAGCCAAATTATCATGTTTGTTAGATCCAGCAGTTGAATCCATCTTTCCAAATAATGATGCAACTGATATACTCTTAGAGACTTTATCAAGTTTTACAGAAAGTTTAAATTCAAATTCAGCAATTAACAATGCAGTTGATAAAAATGACAATAAACTACTAAAAGATGGTAAGCTAAATAATATAAAATAAGACGGTAAGCTAAATAAATAAAAGTTATGATATAAATAAAATAAAAATTTTAAATAATAAAATTAATTTTAACTAATCAAATATTAAACAAACATTCAATTGACCAAAAATGTTGTTCAATTAAAACCATTATGATGTTCAATTAAAATCATTATGTTTTAGAAAATTATCCAACTGCGAAGAAATTACTGCTTCTAGAAATAAAAACTACGCTACCAAATCATGATCAAAGTAAACATCAAACACTAGCAAGGGAAGTAAATAATTATGTTAATTGTCTGCCAACAGAAAAAGAAAAAGATCCTGTGGTGTTTTGTAAAAATAACCATAAAAAATTTCCCTATCTGGCACATTTGGCGAATGAATATTTATGTATTCCATCAAGTAGTGTAGCAGTAGAATCCATGTTTTCAACTGCTGGATTGATTGTTAATTCTCACAGAAGTTTACTGGACCCAACTAATATGAATATGATTATTTTTATACACGAAAACATTAATTTGCTGTGAAACAATTTAGGGGTGTGTTATAAATTTAGTAATAACTAAAAACAAGAGAGGATATTTTCCACTTTCAGCCGGCTAGCCAGCCTCATTCTTTATAAACCAGCCGCAGCTAGTTTTGTGTTCTTTTTTGTGGCTAGCTGGCTATCCAGCCACTTGCATCCAAAAATGTAAATTTATTTACATCAACTGATCCAAATTTGTCTCTCACACCTATTTCAATAATGAAAACAACTCAAACTGTAGTCAAAAGAATTTAAACAGAATCAACAACATTTAAAAAAGTGATTTTACTGTTGTTGCAAAGAAAATATTAGGTATTGTAAAGCACACCATTATTAGCAGAGAAATAAAGATCTGAAAAAACTTCTACAGTTAATGTACATCTACATCTAAAATATATTATCACTACTAAGGTTGAGGTCAAATACATTTAATCAAATATAAATACAAATGCATTAATTCTAGATTCCCAAATACAAGTATAAATACAAATACATGTAATTAGGGCTTTCTAAAATATATTCTGAAAAACATTTCTACTTGAAACAAAATTAAACAAAATTACTTATATTGTTACTGTATTTTACAAGAAAAATGTTTATTTGAATAATTTTTTTATAGTATTTTTATTTTAAATTTTTAACTTAATATGAAGTAATTGAAAAACAAATACTGAAACTATTTGATGAACAATTAAAGAGCTTGTAAGACTATACTGATTAAAGGTATACAAAATAGCAAATACCACTTAAAAGCAAATTTTTAGGTTAATTAGAATTATTTTTGTATTAAAAAAAGATTATTTGTTACAACAAAAATAAACTATGAATCTTTAGATTATATTCAAAAAAATGCTAGTTAATAAAATAAAACTATACTCAAAAAAAATGCTTGGTTCAACTGGTTTATGAAACAACCAAAAATACTTACACCAAATACAAAAATAAAGATATGACCTAATATTACCAAATACAAATTCTGATCATCACCTGGTTTCTTCATCTTAAAACAAGTACTAATACAATTGAACATATGCATTGTTTTTGTTTTTTTTTGTTTTAGTACTTAAGGTGCTCCAAGTAGACCTAATAGTTTTATCACAGAGCACCAAAAATGTGATAATTGTGTTGTGATAATTGTGTTGTAATAATGCTCCAAGAATTGAAGCCCTATGACTGCAACACAAAATCTGCTATATGTGGTCTAACTTCACCAAGTGAAAGAAACAAATGGGGATCTAATTCAAAAATTCAAATTTCAAACAAAACTGTCTCAATTAGCTGGTATGTTGACCCATTATACATTTTGACAATTATCTCAAGCAATTTTATCATATAAGTAATAGTAACTGCCTAGTTTGATTTAAACTTTTCAACAATCAGATTGCAAATACTTGGAATGCAATACCTGATGAGGTTGTCAATACATCTACTATTAACAGTTGTTAATTAAAACAAGACTAATAACTAATACAGCTACCATAGGGCATAATCATCTATAGTTGTATTGCTACAGATATACAAGCTTACTAGCTAAAACTTACAAACCACATCTTTTTCATGTAACATATATTATAAATAAATAACAATAAAAAAGTATGCCAATATAAGTGGGTACTAGTGTTTCTCATTTTTGCAAATTTTGAAGTTTGAAATTCCCAGTGTGTCATTGTATTATCTTGGAATTTTCCAGAAACCTGACATTAATAAATTATTTGATTTAAATTCATTGTTGAAGCAAACATTAACTTTTTAGTTTCTTTCTATTTTGCTAATCATTAAATGAACACAACACCCATTGAGCTGCATGGCTCACCATTATGTCCAAGATGGTAGATGTAATTATATTGTCATTACCACCATAATCCCCAAAATTTTCATCAGAACCTTACAAGTGGAAAAGTATCCATAATAGCTTGCAGTTTTACAAAGGTTGTAATTCCTTTTTAAACATTTATATTAGAAATAACTCCCATATAACATGAATTTATATATCCTTGGTTACAGTAATTTAAATACAGCAAAATGATTAATTTTTAAATTGTTTTAAATCATTTTAAAAACCAAACAAAACATATAGCTTTCATTGTTTAAAATCAAGAAAAGAAAAATATTTTGTTTACTTGTATTTTATAACAAAGAGAAAAGAAGAAAAATTGTACTTTTTCACGACCTTTCACGACCAAGCTTGATATATATGTATATATATACAGTGCATGTGATGAATAAAATCGCCCAGCGCAATAAAACTGTAAACTTGTAAAGTGTTCCAAAAAACTGTCCCACTTGTAAAGCTGAAACACTTTATCAACAACCATGATTATGCGCGCTCGGACCAATTTCAAACTCTTTTCAGAGTTTGAAATTGGTTGCCATGAGGCCATCCATGGTGAGGTCCTCCAAAGAAGGTGATTTTAAGGTTAAAGTCGGTTTTTTTACGAGTTTAGTCAGCTTGTCTGGCCAGTCGGCTAGTCAATTCAGTTGGCATAAAAGTAATCCTCAACTTTAGATTTGAGGATTAATTTTAGATTTGATCTTTGTAACTAAAATGAAAAACTTAAAGTTATTTTTATAAAAAAAAAAAAAATAAATGCATAATAAACTGCTTTTTAAAAAGTAGGGTTGTTGCAAAAAAAAATTAAGAAGAGCACCAATTTAAATGTAAATGTTTTGATTAGATTCAACTATCTGATAAATATAAAACTATTTTACTCCAAATTATATTGATAAAATATAAAATTAATTATCTGATGAAAAATAAAATTATTATACTCTAAATTGTTGCATAAAAATTTTTAAATTATGTAATGAATTATATATTTTATATGTTAATTATTTTAATATTATTTAAATATATTATTCACTTTTCATTGTTGAATTTTTTATTGTTGTAATTATTCATAAAATGCCTGCATTCTATTACAATAAGAAAATGCAAAACAATTTTTATAAGAAGTAAAAACTTTTATAGCTCTTAGTCAAAATATTTTATCCAAACCTCGGAATTAGGGTCGGCATTCGGCAATACTGACCTAACTGCCGACCTTAAAAAATTTGAGGTTGGCAAAAAATTACCAACCTCGTTTCTATGTTTAATGGTAAGACCTTTGTATCAAACTTCTTTTGCCGACCTGATGCCGACCTTTAAAAGAATGAGGTCAGCAAATTATTGCCGACCTCATTTTTCCTAACTCCGAGGGTTGTTTATCAAATAAGTAATGTTGTTAATAAATAAACTGATAGCTTTTGTAAAAATCCAAAGACAACTCTCGTCTAAAGAATTTTTTACGGCGCAATAAATGACGCTTGTTATGTATATATTCTTATAACATTAACTTTACAAACATAGACTTGCAACAAGTATAAAACCAAATTTTGTATTTAGCAAGCAATTTTTTGAATGAATAAACATAGCTTGTGCAAAAACCAAAAGCTCTCGTATGAAGCTGTTTAAAGGAGTAGCTTGCATGACTCACCATGTACTTTTTAGGAGAACGTTTCTCCAATCTTGTGCTCGTTTAATCCCACTGAGGCCTGCTTATACAAATATAATATATAAATAACTTATAAACTGACATATATTTTGAGAAATGCATTTGTGAAACTAGTGACGTTACATTTTTTCTTTTGTTGTTTGTGACCACACTTCCAAAAGATTCAATAAACAATACGTATGACAAATATATTTGTTAAACGTATTGTTTATTGAAACTTCCTTTTTTTAATTTTTAGTTTCATTTAGCTTCAACTTTTTTTATAGACTTCAATATAAGCTTAACCGATTCGAAGATATCAGTAAAAATATTTAGTTTATTAAATTATATTTGACAAAAAAAATTAGATATTCCAACGTTTTGAATTTTATTTGATGCTTTTGAATTTTAATTATAATAGTCATTAATTAATAGAATGTGATCGAACCTGTACAAAAAGTGAAGTTTTAGTTTGATAAATTATTACGTTAGATATTTATTTATAAGATATTTATGAAAATTACGCTAGATATTTATAAGTATTATGCTAGATATTCAATTTTTGAACATTTAAATTTGGAATTTTTATTAAAGTGTTACAAGTTTTGATATTTTATTATATGGACTTTTATGCAATTCAAAGTCAAAGTTCTAGTAAAGCAAAGTTTTTAGTCAAATGGACCCTAAAAAACTGTAGTTAGCGAATGGTTCAACTAACTACAGTTTTTTAGGGTCCACTGAACCAGAGTAAGATTAGGCAGATAATATGATAAAGTTCAACTGGAATTTAAAAAAAAAAGATTATGCTGAATTTAGCTTTCAAACAGAAGAAATAAATCATTGGTTCTTATGCACTGAGATTTTTAATTTGAACTTATGCCGCATAAATTAAGACACGTCACACATAAATTTTGCGTGGCATTCTTTATTTAACAATATGCTAACTCTACTGTTTAAACATATTTTGACTTCAGCAAAAAAATTATACTACAAATATTTTTTATAAAATCAATTTATAATTCTCTTCCTCACAAGTTCTTCAGACAAGCGCAATTTTTTACTCTTGTTACAAAACTAGCGAGCGCTATTTGCCACATCCGGAAGGCTATTTACATGCATGTTTCATGTGCACAGAGCAATCGCCCCACTTCATTACAAGGCCTGTCTTTTAATACAAATAATTTAAGAGAAAAAAAAAATTCAAGACTTTGCAGAATAAAAAAGTTAATAAACCTATTAAAGTTCATTGAAAATTAAACTTAAGAATTAAACTTTTATACAAAACAAATAAAACACAGCCAGAAAAAAAAATATTCACTAATTATATAACAACTTATGCAAATATTATTATTATTATTAAAAATATTACTAATTTGTTTCAGTATAAATAAATACATTCAATACCTATTAGCTCCAATATACCATGGTACTGATGTGATATATTGCGGAATGTGAGGATTAATATCTCTAAAAAATAAAAATAAAAAGTTAGCATGCTTTATGTTTATTTACATGATTTTTTATATTAGGAAGATATATATAATTTTTTTATGTTAATCTCCTCATGGCAGAGAAGCCCACTACAGTCAAGTAGGTTACTTTAATTGTGGTTACAACCTTTTCTTAACTCTATAATTCCAAAACATGAACCTTGATAAACAAGACCACTGTGCAGAGAAACAAGGTTAAGTGCAGTAATACCAGGACCGTGATGGGGATCAAACTCAGAATTTCTTGCTTTATGAAGCCAAAGGCTTCTGAAGCTTCAAAGACTTCATTTATTTAAAAAAAAAATTCACTCCCAACAACGTTGCAAACAACCACTAATTAAGTTGGGACTAAAAACAAAGAAGAGAACAAATGGAAACAAAAAAGAGAAAATGAAGTAATTAACAAATTTTTTATCTTAGCTGGTCAATTTTTCCTTAAGAAAAATACAATAGACTGAGAAATAAATACACATCTATGATATAACTAGTTGAAATTATCATTCAGTTATTAACCATACATAAGAAGAAAAAAAGAATCAAAAACTTATAGCAAAACTCATTTCAAAGACAATGAAATCTATGAAAAAGTGATCAATTTAAAGAATGAATCTATAATAAATTACTTTTTTTCAAATAATTTAACAATATTCAATTAAGGTTTTTTTTCAAAATTAGAAAAATTAGTTATTATTCAAAGCCAAATTTTGGCAGTTTTGACTTAACAATGCAGTATTGTAAAGTTTACAGTGCCCTACAAACTGGCAAAATACACTAAGTGGAATGAAATATTATCTTTTCTCTGGTTATATAAATACATTTAATGTTAACTCATAAAATGGGATTTTATTCAGGCTAAAAGCTTTTAAATTAAAAAAAATAAAAGCTACAAATACTTTCTTAAATAAACACTTACCATTATGGTGTATTTATACAGTCAACACCAAATGCAATTTAATAACATTATAAAAGTTTTAAATTGGAAGAAAACTTTAATGATAAATTTCTCTAAACAGCGATTTTTGAGTTAACATTTTTTGCCAGTTTATCCACGATTTATTGTTATCAATACTGTAGAAGTATAAAGTGAAAGTCTTTTATGAATATTTAAAATATATATTTTATGTTTGAAGGACAAAGAAACAGGTGTATTTTTTATGTTATTTGTTATATAATTGAAATTGCTACACTTGCATTTTCATTCACTACATTTTTTGTGTCTTATTCGCAAAATATGCATAAACTTTTATACCAAGTTTAAAAATTAGGACACGGAACATAACAAATCATAACTATTCATTGTTTTCTCTTATCTCCACTACCTTTAGTTTATATACATTCATACAAGAAATCCTTCATGCAGAATTACACCCAAAAGAATTATAATGTTTCAATTGCTAATAATTGAGTAAATAGAACTTATAATTATACAAAAGAAATTGTTGCACAGCATTCATTACAATTACTATTTTAATAATTACTAAATTTATTTTTTAGTATATAGTAAATGTTTAAATAATTAACAACCAATACATACAAATATTGTATGTATTAATGGGGGAGGGGGTCTTTCCTCGCTGATTCTATCTAATGCACAATAGAATTGTTCTATAATAATTGTTAATAAACCAGCAGGAAACGAGAGGATTGAAATCCATATAAATTGTTAGAGAGTAAGTAGTTAGACTCAAGATAATAGAAGTTTGCTAATTAAAGATTTAAAGACTTTGCAAATAATTGTAAGAAGACTGATTGGACAAGATTTAGAGGGGTCTAAGCAATCACCGGAGTTTTTTAAAAATTAGAACCATAGATGCTGATTTCCAGCATGAAGGAAAATAAAGATTTAGCAAAGCATTTATTAAAAGAGAACACTTTTGTTAGACTGTGACAGGAATGTTATCTGGTCCACAAGTTGTAGAATAATAAAAGAAAATAACTAAAGCAACAGATTCAGAATTGATTTAGATGTCTAGCAGTGGATAAACCAGGAAAAGTATGGTCATTTGATTCAAGAGATTATTTCTTTGCAAATAGTTCTGCCATATACTTGGGAGAGATAATACTGTAATATATATAATGCAATATATATATATATATATATATATATATATATATATATATATATATATATATATATATATATATATATATATATATATATATATATATACATATATATACATATACATATATATATATATATATATATATATATATATATATATATATATATATATATATATATAAATTATGTTAGTGTATTCTACAAATAGAGTGCTCAATGTTCTTAGAGAACAGAGCAATAATAAATTAGTAAAAACACTTATCTAATTTTTTCTTTCTTCTACAGTGTTTCTCCATCAGTAGGTTCATCAGGACTCTTCCTGATGAACCTACTGATGGAGAAACACTGTGTAGAAGAAATAAAAAAGTAAATAAGCATTTTTACTAATTTATATATATATATATATATATATATATATATATATATATATATATATATATATATATATATATATATATATATATATATATATATATATATATATATATATATATTGCAATGGAAATGCAGTAATAATTTAATGGTGGAGCACTTGCTTCATAAGCAAGAGGTACAAAGTTTATTAAAATCAAAATGAATAACCTACTTGACTTTAATGTCTGTGGTCTTAGGGAAATAAATATATGTGAAAAATTATACTTTTTTTAATAAAAAAAAACAATTGTACATAGTACTTTACCTTCCTTCCTCATCAACTTCAGGAGGAGCAGTTCCAGCTTTTCTTGCTTCCTCTAACTCTTTTTGCTTTTTCCAGTCAACTCGTTTTTGAGAATTTGTAGAATCCATTTGTTTAGTATCTTGGTGAGTTGCAATAACAGAAGCCATATTTAATTTAAGTTGATTACAACAAAATTGATTTTATTATTTCTAGAGATTAAACACATTTGCAATTTACATTGAAAATGTAGTTGATAAAGAAAAACTACAATTTATAAAAAGGTTGACATATATATATATATATATATATATATATATATATATATATATATATAATATATATATCAACATATATATATATCAACATATATATATATATATATATATATATATATATATATATATACATATATATATATATATATATATATATATATATATATATATATATATATATATATATATATATATATATATATATATATATATATATATATATATAATTTAACATATAAAATAACTGGCATGGGGCACCACTTCTAGGATTGCTCATTGTTTGTTTCTCAAAAAGCTTGATTGATAACTTTAATATAGTTCAGTCTACCAATTTTTCTGATCACTCACCCTTAATGTTTGATAATTTATTTAAACTTGATACCTCTCCCTCCGCTACTACTCATCCAATTTTTAAAAGATCTATCAAAATAAATTTTAATGACATGTCAACCTATATGATAAAAGAGTACACTTCTACTGTATTTAATTCAGTGTCCTCAATCAACATAGATCTGTTTGAAGTAGTCAACTGTAGAAATGTTCTTATAATTCACTTGAGCATATCAGGCAGATTAACTGTCTATACAAAATACTTTAAAAAAATAGAAAATATCATAAAATCCTTAAGTTGGCAAGCAGTTTAGCAAATAAGAATTATACTTATTTCTGGTCTACTGTAACCCATATAAGAAATGTAGCCTCCCTCCTTCTATTGACTCTACTTCTTGTCCTGCTAATATATATGTCATGGTACAACCACTATTGCACTGTTTAACTCTGTAAACCCAACATGCTGTATAGATAATCATTTAATCATTGTAAACTTTTCAAAACTGATGCACACCTACTCCTGATGAGGTCTAATCTATCATTAAACTTATGACCCATGAAAAACAGCTGACCACTTTGGACTTCAGTTAGACCACTGTCTTCATACCAGCACTAATGACTTAAATTTATTATTATTATTTATTGTTATACTTTTCCTCCATTTTTTGTCATGGATATTTGCGTAACGGTGCTGCACACTCTGTTATTTTTCCTGTTGTGGTAACATCTCTGACTCCGTTAATTATCATCCAATGCTTTGGTTACAACTTTCATCAAGATTTTAGAACACATTTTTGTTTCACATGTAAACAAAAATTTCACTGGGACTCCAAACCAACTTGGTTTTAAAAGAAAACAGCATTTTTATTCTCGTTGTTATTTTAAAAGACCTTTTAAATTTTTACTTGTCTCGTGGCTCAAATATACATGTAGTATTAATTGATATCAATAAGGCTTTTGATAGAGTTCATTTTGACATAACACTTTTGAAACTCTCTAAAATCATCTCTGTTGTTACTTTAGACTTACTCGTTGTCTTGTATGCTTGTCAAACAGCACAAACCTCTGGCTGGCTTACTATCCGATACATTTACTATTGGTAAATAGTAAATGTATCGGAGTGCGACAAAGGTAGCCATTCCAGAGGAACTTTTTTTGTCAAAATATTTCTATATAACTAACATAGTTGTATAGAGCTTAAAAAGACTAAAAAAATGAGGGGTCTTTCAACTTTAGAAGTTAATTGGAACCAAAGCTATTGCATTTTTTGTGCTGGAAAAACTGATAATTTTTTTACAAAAGGGGTTGTCCTTCATACAAATTAGATGTGTTTTGGTGCTAAGGAAATCTTACCTTCAAAAACTACTTTTGAAAAAACGTGTCCTGTGGAAGTTTTTTTATTAATTGTGGTCTTAAGACATGAATAATATATAAAAGAAACCATTTTAAACATAGTACTTTTTTTATGTGGTTGGAAAGAAGTTGGGTCAAACTAATTATAATTATATGATTATAAGATACAAAAAACCTCAAGGTTCTGGCTTTATTATAAAAAAAGATATGAGAGTTAAGTTCATTAAAATTACATTTTTTTTTGTCTCAAAAATCAAATATTTTTCATTGCGCTCAGGAATCGCTAACAAGGAGGTATGCTATTTAATTTATACATAAATGATCTTAGTGTTCAACATAAGACAACTCCCATAGGATGCTGTTTGAGTCTTTCTCTCATTAACTATCTCTTTTATGCTGATGATATTGTCCTATGTTCACCCTCAGCCAAAGGCCTCCAGAACCTACTTGACTTATGCTCTAGTTTTGCTTGGAAGCATGATATAACTTAGCAATAACAAGTCTCAAAAATCATATATAAAAGTTATGAAACCAGTGATAAAAACTTTGCTTTACATTAACTAACATGATTCTTTTGTACACTTATCAATATAAATACCAAGGACATCTGATCTTAAATGATAACCATGATGACAAAGATATTTTAAAACAAATACGTTCTTTTATAGGCTAAAGCTAACATCATTCATAAGAAGTTCTGGTCAGCACAATTTCAAACAAAAATCATGTTGTTTAATGCCTTCTTCAGTCTTATTTATAGTTATCAGCTTTGGTATCTTCTGCAAAAAGACTTATTCCATTGTCTAAATGTTGCATATAATAATGCACTTTGTCTGATTTTAAACAAACCACCTCGGAGCAGTGCTAACAAGCTATTTGTAAGACATCGTTGCCATCCACTTAGCTTTGTTATTCGTAAGCAACAATTTATTCTTTTTTATTGTTGCAGAACAGTGAAAACCTCATTATAAAATCTTTTGTAAACTCAAACAGGTTCTTATAAATTCTATTGATAAATAATTAGAGAGAAGAGTTTACTTGTAATTCCTTTTTTTGTTTGTTTATACATTGTAATAATTTTATTCTCTTCATTATACTTACTGTATCTTTATTATTTTTTAAGGCTTGAGTCTGTAAATAAATTTTGATTTATTGATTTATTAATTAAATTGCAACATTAAATTCTACTTGTAAATAACATTATTTAAAGGAAAGTTTAACTTTACAAATTTTAAATAGAAAATCTTACTTTTGCTGCTTCAAAAAAAGAGGTTTTTATAATAATAATAAAAATTTATTGCCTTAATTACAAATTATAAAAAATAATTAAATTTGTCAAAGTCTTTGACTGAGGCATAAAGTTTATCGCCGTGGATAGAGTACCGAAAGTCGGTAGTATAAGAAAATACTCTTATAGTACCGGAAGCGCGTCTATTGGTTGCAAAAGTCACGTGTGAAAACAAATTCCGATTTTAGATAATTTGATATAAACGTAATGACATATCAGTTAACAAATTTGAGTACAAGGATATTTTAGGATAACTGATTCTAGTTTTATAATTTTTTATAGGAATTGGAAATTAAAAATTTAAATTTGTTAGCAATGAAAAAATATGTGGTTAATCATCAAAATCTGTGTTCAATCTGTAATAAGAAATCATCAAACATTAATTAAAAGATGTACCTACAAATAACCTATATTTCCATTGAGTTAAATAAATCAATATAAAGAGTTTGTAATTATTTCCAAAAAATGTAAATTGTAAAATAATTATGGGTGATTTTAACGATCATGACATTAATTAGAGTAAGACTTGAAGGATCTGGTGAACTATAGTACTGTTACATTCAAGTATTTGATTGATCAATATATATAAAAGCTGACTGGGATTCTTTCCGTAATTTTCTTCGTAAAGCTGACTGGGATTCTTTCCGTGATTTTCTTCGTGATGGCCCTTGGGTAGAAATCTTTCAACTTCCTGTCGACAAATGTGCTTCTTACATAACTTTGTGGATTTAGGCTGGCATGGAATCTTTTATTCCCTCTCGACGATTCCAGGTCAACCCTCACTCTCCTCCATGGTTTTCCTCACACTGTGCTGCTGCGATTGCCAATCGAAACCGTTACTTCCATTTTTATCAGCAAAACAATTCTCCAGAAAACAGACGTCTGTTTATTACTGCTAGAAACAACTGTAAAAAGGTTTTGTCTAACACCAAAACCCGCTATTCTCAGGTCATGAAATCTCGTATCTCATCTCAAAAATTAGGCTCTCGTGACTTCTGGAGAATCTTTAATAATATCAATAATAAGGGCAAATCTATAATTCCACCTCTCTTGTATGGTTCAGACTTTGTCACCTCACCTAAAGACAAAGCCGAACTGTTTGCTAAAAACTTTTCATCAATATCATCTCTTGATTCCACTAATTGCGTTCTACCTGATATTGCCAACAAACAGGTTGATCCATTGCTTGACATTCATATCACTCCAGCATCTGTATCTAAAGTGATTTCCTGCCTAGACTGTTCTACAGCTTGTGGCCCGGACAACATACCTGTTATTGTCTTGCAGAAGTGTTCTCCGGAGCTGTCGTCTATACTCTCAAAACTATTCAACAAGTGCTTTTCAGAGTCTTGCTTTCCAGCCTGCTGGAAAGCGGCATGTGTTATCCCTATCTTCAAAAATTCTGGAGAGCGATCCGGTTCGTCTAACTACCGTCCCATTAGTCTTCTTCCTATCATAAGCAAGGTTTTTGAATCTTTAATTAACAAACACTTAATTTCTCATCTTGAATCTAATAACTTACTTTCTGACCATCAATATGGATTTCGATCTTCTCGTTCTACAGCTGATTTGCTAACAGTAATAACTGACAGGTTTTATCGTGCATTAGATAAAGGTGGAGAGGTTAAGGCCATCGCTCTTGATATTTCAAAAACTTTTGATAAAGTTTGGCATGCTGGTCTTCTCCATAAGCTTTCTTCTTATGGTGTATCCGGCAACATCTTTAAGATCATTGAATCCTTCCTTTCCAATTGTAGCATAAAAGTTGTCCTCGATGGACAACACTCTTCTTCTTATTTTGTAACTTCAGGGGTTCCTCAAGGTTCTATCCTTGGCCCTATACTCTTTTTAATTTATATTAATGATCTTCCAGATATTCTCACATCTAAGGTGGCATTGTTCGCTGATGATAGTACCATTTATTCTTGTCGTGATAAGAAACCATCACCCTCTGATTGCTTGGAGGGGGCATTTGAGCTTGAAAAGAATCTCACTTTTGCTACAGCATGGGGCTCACAGTGGCTGGTAAACTTTAATTCAGATAAAACTCAATTTTTTTCAGCCAATCGTTATCGCAATAATTTAGATCTTCCTATATTTATGAACGGTGATGTACTCGATGAGTCACCTACTCTTCATCTTCTAGGATTAACCCTTACTTCCAATCTTTCTTGGAAACCATATATCAAATCGGTTACAAAATTAGCATCTGCTAAGGTTGCATCTCTTTATCGAGCTCGTCACTTTCTTACTCTGGATTCTATTCTCTATCTCTATAAATCTCAAATCCGGCCTTGTATGGAATACTGTTGCCATATCTGGGGCGGATCTTCTAATGATGCTCTTTCTCTTTTAAACAAGGTGCATAAACGCATTGTAAACATTGTTGGACCTGCTCTTGCAGCCAACCTCCAACCATTATCACATCGTCGTAATGTTGCTTCTCTTTCTCTTTTCTACAAATACTATAATGGGCACTGCTCTAAAGAGCTAGCGTCTCTTGTGCCATCTACTAAAATTCATTCTCGTGTTACTCGTCATTCAATTAAGTGTCATCCTTTTTCTGTGACTGTTCCTAAGTGCTCCAAAAACGCTTATTCGTCTAGTTTTTTTCCTCGAACATCAGTTTTTTGGAATTCGCTTCCTTCATCTTGCTTTCCTGATTCATATAATTTGCAATCTTTTAAATCGTCTGTCAATCGTTATCTTGCTCTACAACCTTCATCTTTTCTCTTACAGTAACTTCCAACTTTAATTAGTGGCTGCTTGCAGCCTTGTTGGAAGCGAAGATGTTTAAAAAAAAAAAAAAAAAAAAAAAAATTCAAGATACTGGTTTCATCTCCACCTTTAAATATTGGTAAAACGTATACTTTTCCAACATTTTTATAAATTTGTCTCTCTTTCTTTCTTTTTTCAAACTAGGAAGATGGGAAATATAGTGATGCTATTTTAGCTTGCAATTAAATGTGCATACTTGCGACAATAGTGCCATCAAAATGGGTTTTCCGGGCTGCTGGTCATGCAGTCAATTGACGACATGCATCTTGGGCACCTAAAACAGTAGACACGTTAGTATTTCTACACCGTAATAAAGAGTTGTGTAACCTGAATTCAAAATTTACCAGTAAAATTAATTGGTAAATTTATCGGTAAATTTTAAATCAGAATATGTAAATTTTCCTTAAAAATTTTTAATTTTTCCTAAAGAAAAATAAATTTTTTTTAAAGGAAACTAACTTTTTTTTGATTTGGTTTTCTGTTTCTGACCTAACCAACAAAGCTAACATGCTTCAAGCACATAAACGTTTGTCTAAATAAATGCGGGGCTGTAATTGTTCTATACAACCTGCTTATTTGCTTCGCTCGCGTACAGTTATGTAGACAAAAAATCTACACTACTTGTAGAGGTGGACTAATCTACATTAATGTAGCATTATATACAGTCCCTGGCCAAATTATTAGACGCACTAGAAAATTTTATAAATAATGGAAATTATCTTGTGATACCATAAAGGAATTGTGTATTTACCAGGTGCAATATATGTTTTTTGCTTATCCATTTGATTATCTATATTATATTACAAATAAAACATTATTATGAAAGAACAATATGTATTTATTGACTCTTTAAAGAAAACGGACATAAATATACTTAAATGTCAATATTTTGTTGAGCCACCTTTAGCCACTAGAAGAGCTTTAATTCTGCGCGGCATACTGTCAATGCAGGACTGTACCGTCTCCTGCATTTGAGGATGATGATTCCAGACGTAAATTATTCTTTCTATGAGTTGAGGTTTATCTGTAATGACATCTTTAGCCACTTCTCTTTTCATCAACTCCCAAACGTTTTCTATGGGGTTCAGATCCGGGCTATTATCCGGCCAATCCAACAGAGTTATATTTTGCTCTGCCAAAAAAGCTTTAACAGATCTAGCTGTATGGCAAGGAGCTCCATCTTTCATAAAAGTGAATGGTTCCCCATTTGGAAACCATTCTTGGAGCTGCGGAAACACAGTCAGGATGAAATTTTTCTCCGTGACAACGACGCACAAACTAAGCTTTGTTCTGCAAAATTTTAAATGTGCTTTCATCACTGAAGCAGATCTGTAAAAAATAGCAACAAAAAACACTAAACATTTGTGCTGGTCTTCTGTCATCATAGAAAAAGGTTAAATGCATTATTTGTGAAGAAACTGTAAAGAAATTGTAACAACTTACCAATCTTCAGAAGTCCAGATCTTTATCACGGAGCTGTTTGGCCCACGTCAGACGCTTTTCTTTTATTGCAGGTGTTAACTTGGGCTTCCTGGCAGGGCGGCAGGCCTTAAAATCTAAATCTATTAATTTTCTTCAAACAGTGCGTTCAGAACCATTCACATTAACACCTTGGAGTTGCGATGTTATCAGTTTTGTGGTAGCAAATCTGTTTTCAAGGCAAATTTTCTTTAAAGATCTTTCTGCCCTTGGAGTGAAAATAGGCTTCCTGCCGCATTTTTTCTTTCGTTTTGGCATCAATTCTTCCCCTGACTCAATTTTCTGTCTTATGCGTCGTATACTAGCTTCAGATATCTCTAATCTTCGTGATATTTCGCAATTTGAAAGTCACAAGGGCCTTTATTTCAGCTTTTTTGCGTGGTGTAAGATCGGCTTTTTTACCCATGGTTAAAGTGTTCAAACTTATTATTATTTATAAACGTTTCACACGAAATAAACAGTTAAATGCGTAATACGTACTGTAAAACTACTAAATAAGCAAACATTTCAGATAAACACGTCCGCAACTGAAGCCACCGCAAACACGACTGAAGCAGCTTTCGACTTATACGCGTTAATGTACTAATTGACTCACACTGTAATACCATATATGGAAAATACATACAAACGCGAATTGTATAATAAATTTCCTACATAAAAATTTATCACATCCATGTTTAAATGTGAATGTACTGCATATTTTTTTATTTTTTTTTAAATAATTTACCTCCCCAAAGCTGAGAAGGCCACTATAGATGAGGAGGCTACTTGTGGTTATCACCCTCTCTCAACTCAATAACTCCGAAACACGAACCTTGACAAATAAGGCCGCTGCGCGGAGAAACAAGTTGAGCGCGGTACTTCCAGGGACGTGGTGGGAATCGAACTCGGACTCGAATATATAAACTGGTATAATGCGATAAATTCTGAAAAAACTCGAGTGCGTCAAATAGATTGGCCAGGGACTGTAACTACAAATAGTATTGCTTTTTTATTTATAAATGTCTTGTCTTTTAGTTATCTACATTGAATGTAGATGTTTCACTCACGTAAATTATGTTGACAAACTCGCTACATTTTTTGTAGGGTGTTTGTACAAATCTACATTATTGTAGCTTTATAGAGTTCAAAAATTTGCAGATTAATTTTGATATAACACGAAAGTGTTTATAATAAAATTATTATATATATATATATATATATTATATATATATATATATATATATATATATATATATATATAATAATTATCATGTAAAGTATAAGATGCAACTGATAAAAATTATAGACATATAACATCGAGCAATTGTATTAGCATGCAATTACCTGGCTGAATAAAAAAAGTAAACGAACTCTTCAAAATGACTGGTGATAATTTTCACTAAAATCTTTAATTTTTGATTTTTTAATTATCAAATTCTAATAACTGTACTATGAAGTTACCTGGGCTCTTAAATCAAGAGATCAAAAAAATGAAAAGCGGAAACCACTTATAAAATAAATTACTAACATATTAAAAAAGCAATAATAATATTTTAATGAAATAATGATAGTACTTGTAAAAAAAAACATAATAAAAAGAAATCAAATTATTATTTATTAAAATATCATCAAAGCAATTTGAAAATCGAAAAAAAATCTTGCATACTCATAAAGAAAATCCATCATGGAACTACAAGCGAGTCGCAAAAACTATATAGTTTTTGCGACTGTAACAGTATATATAGAACTTTTTTGATCAGTATGTATAGAATTTCTTTATATACTGTTGGAAGTGTACGAAATGAAAAAAGAAGAAAAAAAAATTTTAACAATAAATCAGTGGTTTATAAGATTCGATGTTCTTTTGAAAGAAATTTAGGCTTGTCTAACAGAGGAAGAGCTAAAAAGTACAAAGTTTTTAATTTTTTGGTAAGAAAAGTAAAGAAATACTACTATTACAAGTCTTTCCGAGCAATTAAATACCCAAATCGTTCTAACAAACAAAATATCAATACCAAGATACGAGCATGATAACTTTGGACCCAAGTTTTGACAAAATTTAATGGCTGCATTTTACGCAAACTTACATAAAACACAACTTACATAAATTTTGACTTTAGTTAACTTTCTGGTGACAAATATTACACTTCAATTGTTCGTGGCAGCAACAAATATAAATACAAACTTGTGGACAAAATGGGAAAAATTTTCTTTTATGGCAAGCTTATGGCTCTTTATGGCAAGCAATTTGTACTTGTTGAAAAAAGAGTAAATCTTTTTTGACGTTATCAACTTTAAAATCAAAATTTATA
This sequence comes from Hydra vulgaris, assembly GCF_038396675.1. Taxonomy (NCBI): domain Eukaryota; kingdom Metazoa; phylum Cnidaria; class Hydrozoa; order Anthoathecata; family Hydridae; genus Hydra; species Hydra vulgaris. Next base: position 11,130,279 of record NC_088922.1, read on the forward strand.
TTCAAGAGTGTCTTTGAAAGCTACTTTTGCCACTCATTCAATCGCACGACCTTGTTTGTTGCCACTACTTTAAAAAAACTTTTGAGTGGTATAAATTAAAAAAGGTTAGTTTTGTACCAAAAAAGCTCAATCCACCAAATTGCCCACAATATTCATCAAAAAATATTAGGATATTGGTAAAGAATATTTGTGTAAAACAGGCACCGCTATTAATTCAGTACAATAATTGCAAAAGAATGGTCAACCATAAGCAAGAAAATGACAATTACAGTTGTGCAGAAATTAATGGGCACCATCACCTGTAATGTACAACTACTTTTTAAAAATAAAGAAAAGTTTTGAAGTTAAAAGTATTTTTATACGCTTTAATTTCTAAACTTTAAATAAAAATTAAAGAAATTTGTAAAAAACAGTTACTTTAAATATTTTTGAAAAAATTTTTCTTTCTCATTTTTTTTGATCTCCTGGTTTATGCTAAATTTCTTTATATTAGTTTAATAGAATTTTGTAGTAAATCGAGTAGAAACTAATCCCATTTTGTGTTTTACCATGAGCATTATATTAGCAAATATATCAATTTGGTTTTGCGAAACGCACAAAAAACTAAACATATTTTATTTCATGATAACTTGTTAGCACATCTTTTAAGTTTTTGTAGCCATCGTTTAAGTTTTTGTGGCTTAAATTTAGCGATATTAAAAAGTTCATTGATTTGGAAAACAAAACCAAGTTTTTATCATCTGTAAAGATTTAACAATCAAGATTTGTAGAGGTTTTTGGAAGCTCGCTAATGTTAGTAAAAAACATAGCATAATATTACATTTATCGTCAATTATAGCACATTGCTGCCTAGTATTAAATCTTACTAAAGTTATATTTATTTAAAAAGTATATAAATAAGTTTGTACGAAATATACTTTGGCTAATGGATTGTCCATAAATGATGTCAGTAATTTTTCCATATTTGTTGACCTCCCCATTTTCCAAACTGTGTCATATGGCAGTTCTTTCCTTTAAAGTTTATGCCAGTTTTTCTTACCCCATCCCATAAAATAAAATTAAAAATGCGTATTTACTATCATTTTTTTAAGGTATTGTTTTTTTATGGTATAATTTTTATATTTTTAGCGATTTTTTTTAAAATCTGCTCATAGATGACAGTAAACGTAGATTTCTTTTTAAATCTACTCATAGATGGCGTAAACGTAGAGTTTTTCTTTGAAAAAATAGTTTTTAAAATTGACATTGTTTTTGTCTCAATACCGCCTCCTACTAATTGTTAATTAATGTCAAACTTTTCAGCACATTTTCCTCCCTCCTCACCATCCATTTATTGATAATATATGTGGATGGTCCCTAAGGTATAAAAAAAAGCTTTGCCGAAGGATTCCGTTTATACCCGTTTTGCTTTACAAGGAGTTTTTTAACATTATTCTTGATTAAATTTTCGAATTTGTAATTAATTTTTAGCAAACATTTTAAAATCTGATTAAAAAACATTTATCGTTCAAATAATAGCTGAATAAAATGGTTATTATACAAGTTCAAACTTTACTATTACTACTCGGTGTAGTTAAGGCAACTTTGAAATACTATAGCGTCTGTATGATATTTTGTTGATTACGACATATTTCCGTTTAATGATCAGGTCTGTGAATTATAAAAAGACGAAAAAAAATTAAAATAATAAATTTTGCGGTATCATAAAATATAAATGTTTGTAGCGAAAAAACCCAGACCGTAAATTTTTTTTTTTTTTTTTTTTAAATCTTCTTAAATCCCAATCGCAAATTCAAATAAGATTTGAAATAAATACGTTTTTTTTAGGTAAAATGAACATCATAGTTTAAAAATATGATCTGTTCTGATCGTTTATTGGCGCTTTTTCTTAATCATTAGCTCTTTTTTTGGTCGCAATTTTAGTATTTTTAGTAAAAATTGATAGAAGTATAGTATTTTGACAACTATATAATGCTAATATACGTCAAAACCGATTAGAACTAGGATCTATAGTAAATTAAGGCACTTTTTCAAAAGATTTCAACTAAATTCATGTTAACGCCGATGAGCGAAAGTGATCTAAAGACTCCAAAATGGTGTTCTTTAAATTCACTATTAGGGGTAGTAAAAAGGTTTAGAAAATTATTTAAAAAAGAGAAAAGTTTCTTCAAATATTAAAAAAACCTGAAGCGAAAAAAATTATAACATCTTAAACTTTTGTTTGTACATAATACGCTTATATAATCAAGCTAATTTAAAATAAAAGAATTCGATTAGTTTGTAAATCGCCTTAACTACACCGAGTATGGGTGATAATTAAGTGAAACACGAACCATTTGGACAGTTAGTTTACGTCACGTTTTACGGGACTCGTCATTAAAAAGCAAAAATTATTTGTTAAGGTAATTAAAAATTATATATGTATATATTGTCTGGGAAACTTGAATTATGAGTATTACAAAAGTATTTTACTTGTATAAAATTTAATGGATCCCCCAGAAGTAGACAGGTATGGGTTATATAAAATGATAATTTATTGTATTATATTTTGAACAATTACAACCATGAATTGTTATAATTTTAAATTTAATATTATTGCTGACTATGTATATACTTCATTATTTTTTATGATAATTACATTATTTTAATAACTATTGTTTGTCTGTGTGTATAAAATTTTGTATCATTATTTAAAAGTAAAAAAAAACTGACACATTAGAGATTATTTTGCAAATATAGAAACCTTAGTTGAATGTATTGTGTTTTAAAAATTGACCTAAATATAATATATTAAATATACAGTAGTATTATTTGCTTTGACACATAAAGTATAAATGTAGGGTGCTAAACACACTATCTCTCAAATCAGCAATTGGTTAAAATGTTAAAAGTATAAAAGGTTAAAAGAAGAGTTGCAAATAAAAAAAACGTTTTTTTTAATCTGTTGTTGTTTTTTTTGCACACAAAAAAAAATAATGAGTTGAAAAAAAGTTCAAAAATTAATACTGAGTTCAAAAAAAGTTCAAAAATTGTTGTACGTAAGTACAATAACTTTGAGTTCAAAATGCTATTTAAAAAAAAATGGTTTATAGAAACTTTTTTGAATTTTTTTTTAAATAACTTAATGAAGTTTACCTTTCACAAAAGTTTTTGTTCTGATAACTCTTTGTTCTTGATTAAAGTGTCTACTATAATCAAGTCGTCAATATAAAAAACAAGTCAATTTTTTTTAACTTTAGTTTGTGGGGCCCCTAATTTTGTGGGGACCCCTGTGCCAAGGAAAAGACACAAACTTTTAGTTCAATACTGTGTTTACAAGGATGCTGTATTACATGAATCTATATATGCTGACCAAGACTATTGTATAAATGTAGCTGCATTTACAGTTCTTGGAGATGGGTTCAAAAGTGCAAATATTTATTTGAAAACTCATTCTAAGCTTCCATCTGCTCCTAGTGTACAATCTGAATTAGACTATATAACAAATAAAGTCACTTTAATTTGGAGACCAGTTACAAATTTTGTTAAATACTATAAGATAGAATATGGAAAAAGTTTACGCAAGTATGATATGCTGATATGTGTGATATGTATGATATCACACAAGAAGGGTAAATTGGTTGCTTCTGATATAAGCAAGTCTTTATTTGATGACACACCCTGCTTGTGTCTAAATTTAGGCCTGTATTTTAAATAAAAATCTAGTTTGCTTTTAATTGTAGATTAAAGATTGTCTACTAAATGATTTTTAGACTGCTGTGCTTGTTGGTGGAAGCAATAAATTTCAACTTGTATTATTTGAGCGTTTTTGAGCATATGAACAACATAGCAATATGAATAACACTACAACAAAGATTGATGTCAATAATTTTTTTTAAATTTTTACCTCCACCCTCCAACTTGTCAACAGTTAGTCAAATTTCCAGAGACCCCCTCCCCCTATAAAGTTTCTTCAACATTTGACTACTTTCTGCCACCCCCATTACCCCCTCCCCTCCTCAAGAAAATCAAATCAAAGAAAATTTCCTTTTTTTCTATTTTTTAAGTAATTTAATTTATTTACAAAAGTAACATTATTGAAGTCAATGTTTCTTCACCTCCCCCCTTTCTCTTGTTGACAATTGTCAAATTTGTTCATACCTCATCCTCCTTATTTTGTTGACATAATGGATATGCCCTAACTATGTTTAAAATTTAACACAGTAATATTATAAAAGAGTAACTTTACAAAATATAATTTTGCTTATATTTCGCAGTGTTTTTTAAAATTAATATGTAAATATACATTACATTAAATAAGAATATACATTACATTAAATTAAAAAAAAAGCATCTATATTTGAAGTTTTATTGTAGTGAACTGTTTAAAGGTTCATTAATATCTAAAGTTTAAAGAATACTAAAAAATGTGTCTTCCCTTATAAACTTTTTGCTCTAACAACCTGCTACCTTTTAAAAAATTATTTATTAAAGTAATTTAAATTCAAAAGTGTTTTTTGTTGAATGAAAATCTCAGCGCAAAGGAGCAAATAATCATGCTATTCAAAAGATAAATTTAGCGTGACGTACTTTATGAACCTTAATTAAAAACATTACGTTTAAGAATTGCCTAAAAAAAGCTAAATTAGAAAAATAAATTAATTAAAAAACAAAAAAAAACAAATTGCAAAAATATTAAAAAAAAAAAAAAAACTAATTGCGAAGGTGTGAAAAGCATATCGG
>NC_088922.1:11140000-11175000 GCF_038396675.1 Hydra vulgaris
TAGGACTCAAACCACAGCTTTTTTGTTCAGAAGCTCTGCGCACTATCCTTTCGGCCATGCTGGCATGTTTGCTTAAGAAAATTTTAAAACTATGTAATAAATAAAACGCTACTGGAATAAATGCTATAAATCAAAATTAAGGAGAGGTTGATGCAATGCAATTTTCAAGAGAAAGTCAAACTGTAAAACTTGATATATGATTTAGTATGCTTTAACATTACATAATTTGAAGTTTATGTATGTTAGATATTTGCATACGTTTTTTTATAAGAAAACATTCACGTTTTCTTATAAAATAAAGTACTGTGACTCTTTCTCACCATTACCTCGGTCGCAATGGCTGCCATGAATTCTGTGTCAAACACGCTCAAAAGGGCACCACTACTTCTACTACTACTACTACTACTACTACTACTACTACTACTACTACTACTACTACTACTACTACTACTACTACTACTACTACTACTAAGTTCACCATAATTAAATAGATGCTCTTTGATAATTTAAATAAAAAATTTTATTATAAACAATCATTTGAAGTAGTTTTTTATTATTTAAAAGCGTTTTGCATAATATATTTTCATTTAATTAAAAGTTATTTTGAAATATCAAAGTTATTTATCATAAAAAGCTTTTATCATAAACAATAAGTTATATTATATATAATTTTCTTTGATAATTTAAATAAACATTTTGATAAAACAATAAACATTGATCAAAAGTAGTTTGTTAATTTATTTAAAAGAGTTTCATATAATATGAAATTGTTAAAAAAAAAATCAAAGTTTCGGAGTTATTTATTTCAAATGAAAACTATATTAATTTAAAATAATTTCCACTTAGCTTTTGAGTTTTATCTTAGTTCAGTTTTATTTTTATTATTTTCAAATTGTAGTTTAATAATTTTTTATCTATTTACTCTTAAGTTACTTGTTATTTTTATTTTTTCATGTTAAGTTTAGCCTAATTTTGTTCTGCGAATTTTGTTTATAAAGTTGTTGTTTAAAAGTATTATTATCAATCATTAGAAGTCATTGTTTAAAAGTATTATCACTTGTTAGAAGTCGTTGTTTAATATCAGTAGTATTGATGGTGTTGTTTCTTATTTTATAAGTTATTTTATGCTTTTATAAGTTATTAATTTTATTTTATAAATTATTATTTGCGGTAGTGGTGTAGTGGTAGAGCGCTCGCTTCATAAGCGAGAGGTTCTGACTTCGATCCACACCATATCTCTGGTAGTACCCCGCTCAACTTGTTTCTCCGTGCAGTGGCTTTGTTCATCAAGGTTCGTGTTTTGGAGTTATAGAGTTGAGAGAGGGTTACAACCACAATTAAGCAGCCTCCTCGTCTGTAATGGCCTTCTCAGCCTTGGAGAGGTGAATTAACAAACAAAAAAAAGTTACATATTGAAAAAATTGCAATTGAAATTCTATTCATTCAAATTTTATGCAAATAATCAGTCACTCTCTTATTTAGAGATTTTTCATCAAATTTTATGAAAGTTATGGAATCAAAAGCAGTTTTTTCTCAAAGAGTAAAAGCATATTTTAAATATTTCGTTATTGTGTAAGTAATAAAAACTTTTTTAAGTACCAAAACTTTTAGAAAAATTTGCAAATTCAAAATTAAAGTGTGCTTTAACTAAGCACTTTATTCAAAACTTTAAATGTAAAAATGTAAGGTTTAATAATTACATAAATTAATTAAAAATTTAAGTTTTTTGACTTTTAGGAATAAATAACTTAATCTTTTAGGAAAAAATAACTTACATTACATGAAAATTACTCAAGTTTTTTTGTTAATTTCTTGAAATTATCTTTATAAAAAAAGTAAAATATTTGACCAACAAATTGATTATGCCAGCTCTGCTTCCAGAGTCAAATAAAAACTTAAGTTGGTAGCAACTAAGAAACATTTTAAAACAGTTCTTCAAGCTGGCTATTAGATCCATTTAAGCAAAGGTTCTTGTGATTTTTTCTCATTTAATTTCTATGATGATAAACTAATTTCAAGAAACAAATATGAATACATATCATTTGATTCACTATGAGTCAATACTTCTTCCAGAAATCTGCATTTATTAATCATGTCTTCTATTTTATCAATATCTTTGATACCAAAATGGTTAATTACAGAAATTTTTCTGTAAAAATTGAATAAGTTGCTTGTTAGAGAGAATCTTAAACTTTTTATGACAAGTTAAAATAAAAAAAAGATTAAAAGATTAAAATTAAAAAAGATTTATAAATTTTATTTAAATTTATATTTAATTTGATTTTAAATTATTTATATTTTAATTTTGTCAAACTTTTTTTTGTCCATAATTACCAGTACACAGATTTAATAATATACGCATGTAAAATAGAGTGAAATGTACACAGTTTTTTTTTTTTTTGAACTTCTTTTTGCATCCATTTCTTTTTTCAAGCTACATTAGAAAATTGAAAAAAAGCAATACTTGTTCATTGTTAGTACTAAAAAATAGGTTTATCTGTTTCTAGAATTTTCATTTTTGTGTCATTTTTGGTTTACTTCAAGTAATGTTAATTAAATCAACTTTATTTTTTGTGTTTAATTAATCAGAATTAAATTTTGCACAAAACAGTCATACTTTAAGTTTGAATGAATAGTTTTTTTATTTAAAGTTTGCTTTAAATAAATTAAGTTTGGTGATTTAAAGAAATCTAAGTTATTTTGGTCTGTTTTTCTCTAATTTTATAGCGATTAATTTCCAATTCAAATTAAATTTGATTGCAATATTAATTGAGTACACTATAATTGTTTTTTTGTTTTTTTTACATAGTTTATTTGGTTATACTCATTTTTATTTATCCAAAAAGAAAAATTAATTCCATATAATAATTAAATTACGTTTAAATTTTCTTAATTAGGATTCATCCTTAATTAAGCATTTTGACGATGGTACACAAAAACCTGAATTTCCAGATAAGTCTGCATACTTATCTGGAATCTGCCACACTCTTGTCAATCTTCTGAGATTTGTTGTCCACAATAGGTTCTTCCAATTCTCTAGTACACAAGTCAGCTACAATGGGAGCAGAATGAACATCTGATACAGGGTTTATGGCACTCAGGGAAAACCAGGGAAAAGTTTTTAAATTCTGAAAAATCAGGGAATACCTGGAAAATTCAGGGAACTTTTTTTAAAAACTCAGGGAATGTTTTTTAGTTTTATATATAAATTGAAGTTATTTTGCGATATACAAATTTTAAGTTTTTATTTTAACACATTGCTATCAATTATTTATGAAGAAGTATCTAATTTCTTTAAAATTCTGATAAAAATATTAGGGAAACATGGATTCAGTTGCGAAAGTATTCAACATTAAATAGGAAAATTTTATACTTATCACCACCCAAACTCAGGGATAAAGTACTTGAAATCGGGTGAAAATCAGGGAATACTCAGGGAAAATTCAGGGAAAATGGATTTCTAAAACAGCCATGAAACCTGTGATATGTGTCACAGAAATCCATTTATTTCTACCTAAACTCCTCGCCCTGCCTCTGAGACTTAGTCTCGAAGGCAAGACATTTCTCTCAGGCTAATTCCTTTTATCATGACTTCTATCAATCAATGATGGTGTTGCACTGCGGGTTCTGTGTGACAAGGTGCATTGTCTTGTTGGAATATTACTCCACCTGTTTGAAAGCCAATTAACAACTCAGGAAGCAAGTTTTTTTCAACACTTTAATATTATGTTGCTGTCTCATTGTGTCCTCCACTAAATACAGCCTTCCAACACTATGGATTGAAATCATAGACTATATTATCGCTGATGTTGGATACTTCACAGTTTTCACCAGGCAGTCAGGAAAGTATTCCTCACCAGAACAATGTCAAGCGTACTGGCACTTATTATCAAGGACTTAGAATGTTGACTCATCACTGAAAACAACCTAAAACACTAACATAAATAAGTTGATAAGAAGGAAAAAGTTATGAAATTTGCCCAAAAGGGAAAAGGAAGACAGCTAGTTGAATAGTCATTTGCGCCATAATCAATTGCCAAAGGATAATATAACAACGTATTCATTGTCTATTTATTTTAAATAAATTTAAACTCTTTAAGCAAAAGTTATAACAAAAAGAGTTCTAAGCTATTGAAAAAACTATTCTGTTACTTTTTTCAATCTTCTTCTCTCCAACTCTTGGGCTGGACTGTAAACCGCAAGCCTTCTGCTTCTCATTAAGCAATTGTTTCTTGCGTGGTTGGCTGGTATTTTAGCCAGCCTTGAATACGCTACATTGAGGTGGCGATGAATGTGGTTCTTGATATGTTGGTCCATCACATCATGTAGCTGTTTGCTGATTCTTCTGGCATTTGGACACAAGAATTCCTTTGGCATGTGAAGTGTTGATTTTCTTACTCCCTGCTGTGGAGCATTGTGGGGATGAAGTTAGACCAAAATCTAGCCTCTGCTTTATTTTGTAGAATGCCTTTTGACTCAAGTCTACAGATCCACCAATTTCTCAATGTGTCATAGTCCCCAATTTTAATGAAGTCTCCGCTTGCCTTCATTTTCACTGACTCAGATCTCCACCTTTTCCCATATCTGCAAAAGTAAATACAAATTTATATTAAATATGAAAATAAGTAAAACAGAGTATAACATACTAAATAACCTACTATTTAAAAGTCAGAAGTGGCCATGTCTTATTTTATATATAAAATAGAGGAAGATAAAATTATCTAAGAAGTTTTCATACAGGACATCTCCTACAGTGTTAATGTTAAAGCATATCAAAATAAAAAGAATTTTTGTAAATTTCAATGTTAATTGTTCTATTTAAATCTGAAATTAAAGTATGATTAAAGATATTGTCATTAAAGTTAAATTTAGTAGCTTGAATGTTGATTTCTTAAACACTTCCCAAAAAATGAACCCCTGCGTTTTTTTTAAAAAGTTACATCTCTAGTCACATGTATCCAGTCATTTTTCTAGTTTTTGCTAAACTAGAAGTAATGTTACTAACAATTTAGAACAAAAAAAAAATAGTTTGTTTGATTTAACTGAATAAACAAGCTAAGATCTGTTGATTATTTATTAGGAGCTTTGCAATCAAAATGTAAATTGATAAATGATTGGTTATCATCCTCTTTTGGGTAAGCAGAAACAGAAAATTTTGTAGGTCTTTTTGTAACTATTTCTTAAAATAGTAGGGTTAACAAATTTTATGGCCAATTTGCTAAATCATCATGATTATTTCACACTAACAGTCAAATTCATATTTGAAAATTCAATTACCAAGTTTAACTCAACAATTGCATTAGTTTCACAGTTTTCTTCATTAATGCTTTCAATTCCAATTATGTTTGTTTCTCCTTCATTGAGTTTTTCATATGAACTTTCATTCTTATTTTTATTTGGGTTCTCATATTTAATTTCATTTCTAGAAGATATTTGAAGCGATTCTTTAGAACCAGCTTTTTCCCTTTCAGTTTTATTATAAAAGATGTCTATGATAGGAATTTTATACTCCTAAGAGCTTTGCATGTTATGTAGGCTTGTTGTTTGGATGTTATGTAGGCTTGTTGTTTGCAAATGGTTTTGTAACCAAACTCTTTACAATCATAAATTAAACATTTAGAATTTAAAATATCAAACAGTTTATCCAGCTTTAATGTTAACTTATCTTTATTTTATTTTTTCATAGATATTAAAAAAGCAACATTTAAAAAAGCAATTTTTATAAAAGCTGTTTGAAGAAAATTATAAAGTTTTTTTCTTTTTTAAGCTTCTGCTTGTTTTTTTCTCTTTTTTAACTTATTTTGCCAAACACATATTTTTTGAACCATTTTATTTCAAGACAGTATAGATTTGTTGCTATTTTGAATCACTTGTCGATACAAAAAAGAAACTTTCTTATGGGAATGCAATCTTAATTAGGCAAAAAAGTTATGTACTCATCAAGAACAAAACGTTTATAAACATCTATTAAATGTCTAATTTTTGAACAAAGTGGTACAGTTTAATAGACGGTTTTTTTTGTTTTTTTTTGAGGAGGGGAGGGATTTTCAATTTTGTGTCTTTTTAATTCTGCGCCTGAGTGTTTCACATATTTTGTATAGGCTATGAGCTGGCCCTAATTTTGTGTTTTCATATTTATACTCATAATTTTTAACTAAATATAGGTTATAAAATATTCCTAAATAGAGTTGGGAAGTCTCAAAAATACTCCATGTTTTATAGTAAATATTTATTACTTTGAACATAAATTAGGAGTTTTAATACTCCACATATGTTTAAATTTCAAAACTTCATAAATAAAAAAGACTTTATAAGTGAATAGTTTTTAAAGAATATGCTTTTATAAAAAACTTTAGGTTCTCATGTAAAATGGTCACGAACTTATTTTGAGTTATAGGTTAAAAGATTTCATTTTTAAAAAAAAGATTTTTAAACTTACAAAGCCTTAAATTTTACCTTCAAGACGATAGATAAAATTTTGTAATAAGCTTTGGAGTTTTTTAAGACTTCTTATCATCCGCTTCTAGTTTAACATAACATTGAGATTTTTTATCATCTCTTGCTGGTTTAATGTAATTTTGATCTTTTTATAGTATAACTTTATTATCTTTATTGTAAGAAAGTTTCAAAAGTCAATCATTTTTAATTAATTTTAAAAAAATCAAAGACTCAAAAACTAATTTACAGTTAATGTAAAAAAATCATTAATTAAAAATCATTAAAACTCAGTTATTATTAAGGTTTTAAAAATGTGAAAATAAGAATTGGCAATATTTGGTCTAGAGGTAAGTATTTTTACTGCTATTGATAAATATGAACATATACTGATGTCCTTGTATTGAGATGTTTTAAAACGTTATAAATCAATTTGTTTAAATAAAATATTAAAAATTTAGAATTTAAGAACTTTCTTGAAGCACTTTTTGAAGCAATTATTTTGAGTTCTGTTTCGTTTGAAAAATAAGTTTTCAAAGGAAAAGAAATTCCTTTGAAAACTTATTTTTTAAAATTTTCTGATTAATAAAAATTTTATGAAAATAAATGGCTAAGTGATTTTTATGAATTCTTGTATTTATTTTCAAGGCGGACATGTTGGGTTTGTTTTGGTACAGAAGATGATGATACAAGTGCTTTGTGGAGTCGACCATGTAGGTGTCGTGGAACAACAAAATGGGTTCACGATTCATGCCTCCAGCGATGGTTTGATGAAAAACAACGTGGAAACCCCACTGTTCGTGTTTTTTGTCCTCAATGCAATACTGAATATACTATAGACTATCCAGCTTTAGGACCACTTCTTCTTCTTATAGATAGCGGTGACAAAATGATTAACAAACTATCTAATGTTGTAGCTGCCGGAGGTGTAATTGGTTCATTATATTGGTCTGCAGTAACCTTTGGTGCAATATCAGTTATGCAAGTTATGGGTCATAAGCAAGGGTTTGAGATGCTAGAGAAAGCAGATCCTTTATTTTTGTTAGTTGGGCTTCCAGTTATCCCATTCGGATTGATTCTAGCAAAAATGATTAGATGGGAAGATTATATTTTAAATTTGTGGAGAAAAAATTCTCAAAGTTTTTGGATTTTCAGGAAGCTTTTCGGTGATTATGATTCAGAAAATAGGCCATTAAGACAACCAGAAGATACGTCACAAAATGATTTAAATAGCTCTACTCGAATTTTGTGTGGTGCTTTTACTCTTCCAACTTTTGCAACAGCATTTGGGAATTATTTATTCCCAAAGGTGGAATCACCTCTTAAAAGAGTCATTTTAGTAAGTTATTTGTTTCTTTATTTGTTATTTTTTGACAGAGCAGAGTTTTAATCATTAAAATGCATTTTCAATTTTTCATTTGCAGGGTGGTGCAACTTTCATATTGGTTAAGGGTGTTATTCAAATATATTACAGACAACAACAGTATTTACGTTTAGCTCGTCGCCAAATCAAAGACTTTGTAGAACCAATTTCAAAACCATCTGATGACAGACCTACAAGTTTGTAAAAATTAGTTTTTTGACAAAGTATTGCGTACTTATAAGTACTTTAGTGTATTAAGGCAAAAAATTAAGAACTTAGAGTTTTATGATAATACTAGTTTTATAAAATTTTCAAAATATAATAGCTTTTATTATGCGTAAGAAAATATTTATGATTTTCAAAATATTATAGCTTTTAATATGTGGTAAAGAAAATATTTAAAAAAATTATTACCCAACAAAGAAAAATTTATTAACTTAATACACTTAAGTACTATACAGTGTGTTTTTTGCCGCTTATATTAACGTTGCCTTCATTTTTAGTTGTTTTTTTTTTCTTTTTGAAAACTGCACAGAGAAAAAAGTTGAATATTATGCAGAGGTGCGTTTTTCGTTCTTAACATAGATTTTGTAAATGTCATTTTATAATTTTAAAATCTATTTCCCCAGTTGTAATAATTTTATAGTTTATTAATTTTTAAGATAATCACTAAATTAAATTTACAACCTCCGTTTAAGTTTTTCAAGTATAATTTTCCCAAATTTATAATGTAAAAAGGTCAGTAAAATCAAATAATCTAAACTGGATAGTTTTATTTTTTGGCCGCACCCTGTTTTTTTACCGCTAAACATTTTAAATTTATGGTTTTCGTATTGAAATATATCACCAAGAATGGTTTTGGGCCTGGGATTGACTTTGACCAAACTAGATTTTTTAAAGCGGCTAATAATTGTTTAAAATAATATATAAAATTCTGGAATTTTTTTTATTTTTTTTTTTGCAACATAGTTCCTTTAATCTACTCAAAACTGTATCAGTTTGATTAGTAGATGTAAAAGCAATCTCGCTAGAACCTTTCATGTCTTTAAAAAAGTTTTTCAAAAACACTTGTCCTCTAAAGTTGAATAAATTCTTTTAAAAAGTTTCATACTAATTTTTTTAATAAACATTAATAAATTAATAAAAGATATGTGATATATTTAGTTTATTCATAATATGTTTTTTTTTTTTTTTAATCGGTAACTTTTTTAGATATTTTTTCAAAATTGGAACTCATTTTAAAAGCTTCCAAAAGATCGTTTCATAGTATAATTTTTGCACTTACTAAACGATAGTAATTGTTCTAGAAAAAAACGGGTGCGACCACGTATCTTTTATGATATCGTCAGTGAAACTGCAAAACTCGTAATTGACTTTTTGAAAAATGTTCAGGAGAGAATTAAAAATAAATAGATTAAAAAGTTTATTCTTACATATAATAATCTTTTGCTATTAATTGTTATATCGTGTCTCTAACTGATATCAAATATTTTGAAAAAAATGTAATCACTAGGGGTTGGGGGAAAGCAGTTACGTGTTTTTGTAATTCATGTTTTGACAGCTTTTGGTAGATACAAGGTTTTTCCACTAAAAGGTAACTAAGTTGTATAGACTATATTTTGCACGTTTCATTAATTTAATTTCCTCAGCCTGCTAAATAATTTAGTGTTGAGGCTCTAATTTTATTTAAATGATATTAGTTGTAAGAAACCTAAATATTCAATTAAAAATTTAATATTCCATGTGACATATTACGATAACAAAAACATTTATGACTGTTGACACAATAATTATCTATCTCATCAAAAAACATCTCGCTCAAATTTCTCATCAAAAAAAATCTCGACAATAATTATCAAACTATTGGCTGGAGCAAGAAGAAGGCGTATTCATCCATATCGCCGAGCCCCATTTAAAAAAAAAATAATAGCAATAAATTCTACATTGCCGTAACGTAAAAATATATATGAAATAACAAATAGAAATAAAAACTGAAAATAACTAATGTAATTAGAAATAAAAAATAGTTTGTTTAACAAATACATTAATAAAAAATAAAAAAGTCAAAAAAATAAAATTTATTGAGAATAAAAGACAACAAGAAATGAAATTTCATAATTAATATAATCACTAGATAAATTATTAACATCATCAGTGATATTTTATATATATATATATATATATATATATATATATATATATATATATATATATATATATATATATTTTAAATATTTTGTATTAATTTATATTAATCGCTGACACAATTAAATCTATTTTTTATATGATTTTTTTTAGTTTAGAATAAACATTTAAAGTTGGATATATCCATAAATAATAATAATCGTTTTGATTCGTTCTTAAATTGCTCTAATGTAGTCTGTTTATTGTTAACAATTTCTGGAAACTTTTTCCACAATTTAGGTCTGCGGTATTTAAGGGAATAGGAAGTTAATTTTAATTTATATTTTGGAGCAATAAAATTGTTATCTGAAAACTTTGTTGAAGTGGAAGCGTTGAAGTGTTCTTTGCGAACCCCGTATAGGTGGTTCGCACGTACCACTTCTGTCGGCTCCAAATACTATTATGCACGCATGTTTTTGATTGTTGTAGAGTTTCTTTAGCTTTGTATGGTTAGTACTACCCCACACAATATTACAATAAGACAAATAACTATGGATAAAGGCAAAATACAATTTTTTCAGGGATGATATATTTAGAAAAGCTTTCGCCCTAAACATCATTGCAATATTTATTGAGATTTTTTTTTTCAATACTATTTATATGTGAATACCACTGTAAATTTTCATCCAATTTTACTCCTAAAAAATTTATGAATGATTCTCTTTTAGTAAAAGTGTTATTAATTTTAAGATCTGGTAGTTTAAGAGGAATATTTTCAGATTTACTTACTTTATGAAAAAGTATATATTTTGTTTTATCCGCATTTAGTGAAAGCTTATTACTTTCAAACCACTCACTAACTTTACATAGCTATTCGTTAACTATTTTAAAAAGTGATTTAACATCTCTGTGAGAAAAAAAAAGATTAGAATCATCAGCAAACAAAATTGTTGGAAGGAAAGGACCACGTTAGGCAGTGGTTGCCATTCATCTGAATACAATAACTTGTATTTCATAATTCCTTCTGGTGTGTACATAATACACCTAATGTCTGTTACTACTGGATCACCAGTTTTAAACCCAGGTCTAATTGATTTATAGTACGAAACCGGTGCGTAGTGGGTCGTGGGTTAGATATTTCACTGAGTATGGATTTTTAACGCACGCTTCGCGACATACGCCAACATAGTCAGTCGGCAAATAAATTTCTTTATTCCTCAAACAAAGTTCGATTGTACTATGAACTGAATCTACTTCCATTTGGGTGTGACCTTTTTCCAAGTAGTGCTGTTCTATCGTGACCTTATCTTCAATTGCTAGGGCTAACAAGGCATTCGAGACAACTGCGTTTCGGTTTTGATAACAGCAACCATCGCTGTAGTGAATCAACCTCGTACATGTAGGGTTTGAGTTGATAAAGGCTGTCACATGGTCCGATATCATACTCGCGAACACGTCTCTGTCTAAACCTCCTTCGCTTTCATTCCATAAGTAGCATGTGACGTTACCATTAGCCTCATTGTAAATTGTAAAATTATGAACGCATAAGAGTGGTTTCAGTTAGGGAGAATTAAATGACTCTTCGTGTAAACGATACAAGACCATCGCGGACATTATTGGTGGTTTAAGATAGAGTTTATTAGTCGTAGCTCTTCAATAGTGAGATGGAAGAGTGGGAAGATTTTTCAAAAAAGTCAACAGAAATGTTTTCCTCTCATTATCAGCTGGAGTATTACAACGATTTCTCTTTGGTAAAGCTTTTGTATTGAGGGTTTCGTGCATACCACTACCATCTAGACTGAACTGCGCCCAGTCACGAACCTGCCACTCGCGCATTCCTAATGTGGCAAGAAACATCTTCTTGCAAACTTGAAATCTTCTACCGTCTTTTTTTAAAAAATACTTTAGAGTTGAATTACGGCGCGTTGTCTTGGCTGTCTTTCGCTTTGGCTCCATCGATTCTACGAGAGTCGCAATATACGTTCGCCTCATTCCCCAGTCCATTTTACCCCAAAAATGTGAGAAAATTTTTCCTCGATCTCCCTCATCGAAGCTTTGACAAAAACGATTCTTTGCTTTTTCACAGCGACTAGATTGACACGCAGGACCTATATTGCGTGGTGCTTTTACTTCTGATTGTACAAAATTACCATCACGGTTTTTTTTTCAGACCTCTGTACTCTTCTCCTTTCATTCGCTTTAGAACATTACGTTTTCTTTCCCAGTTATTTGGTTCAGCTCGCCCTCGTTTGCATCTTGTTTTCTTTGTTGTTGACGGTTGTATTTCAAAGTTTGGGGGATGTTCTTGATTATTTGAACTCACATGAACTGATGAACGGGTCTCGCGATTATTCGAAGAAGAGCCGGGTTGAGGAGACCTGTGACTGGTTGCCGACATTTGTGAATCAACAGATACGCGGGCAGCACCAGAAGAGAGCGGTAAATTTTCCATATCTGATTCATCATTGTCGGAGGATTCTGAGGACTCGTGTTCATCGGAATAGTTTGAACCAGAATCTTGAAGATCGCTGGAATCACTAGATTCATTTTCTGCACCGGTATCGTTTACCATAACAATTTCAGAATTGGACAAGTGTTATGTCGACAGCTCACTATGATCCTAATTTTTGGTTGAGCCAAAAACTCCATCAATTGACTCAAAGTTGATTAAATCAGACATGTTAGCTGTTTCTATATCCCCAAATATCACATTCATTAACGACGAATTTGTAGTAATGTTGTCGTTGACAGCATCCATATCATAATCTACACTAGCACTTGTTTTACGAACCACACAAGAGTCTAATGTTGGATCCTTTTTATTTCCAGAGTCAGTTTCACTGACGGCTGGAGTCGGTTGATTGACTTTTTTCGAATTCGCCAACAACATTATTTTGTAACCACGTGAATGTTCCTACAATTATAATACATAAAATAAATTTACAGTATTGAAAATATTTACACAAACATCAAGTGATTATCAGATTTTTTTCAATAATAAATTAGATATAATATGATTTTACTTTTAAGCATGTCTTTTTACAAAGTAATAGTAAACAAATAAAAACAAAAAATAGAGCTTACAATTAATTATATTTATTAGAAAATTTTATTTTACTGGCAATCTAACTAACTCCATTAACCTTATTAATTTCATCAGACCATGTGACGATTCTAAATTTGTGGTTTAACTGCAAAATCAAGTATCAGCAATATATAGAAGTGCAAGATCACGTATCAGCGCTGCATATTGTAACTCGTCATAATCACTCTAATTATTCAGAAATATCTAATTACTAAATAATTTAAATTATACTCACTTGTTTCTAGTATGTTTCTTGTAGTCGTTTAAAAATAAAAATTTGTCACGATTTACGTTGATAAAGGAAATTATCTTTGAACGATTTTTCGCACACTACTATAACCACCAAAAGTACTGTCAGAAATACTTTGTTATTGATGATACGTGGTTTTGCTTTCACATTTTGGGCTAATGCAATTACGTGGTTATGTCACGTGATAAATTATGTGTACTTCTTTGGTCGGACTGTTAAGAGCTTTTGCAATTACATGGATACCACTTTATAGAAACGTTTTAAATAATAAAATATAAAAGCCCTAAAGTTGCTGTTACGAGGTTTTGCAGTTTCACTGACGATATATTTTTGGGTTCAAACTTAATTACTTTTTAACCGTTTTAAAAAAAGACCCAATTAAAGATATTTGTTTTATTAAAGAAGTGATAAATTTATATATATATATATATATATATATATATATATATATATATATATATATATATATATATATATATATATATATATATATATATATATATATATATATATATATATATATATATATATATATAATTTTTGCAATATTGGAAGTTAATAGTATTTAGAATTTTATTATACTTTGTTAACCATGAGCGAGATCTCGTCTAGTTCTCGTTTGTCGTGAGAAATGGGACTTCTCGTGAGAAACGAGAAATAGAAAATTCTCGCGAGAAGTAGAACGAGACTTAAACATTATATTATTTTCCAAATTAAAAATTATTATAATTTACAAAATGCCTAATAATTTGTTTTTTTAATTAATTAATATTTTGACTCCATGATTTTAATAAATCTAATTAAAAATTTAATTTGTTTTTGACAAAAACAAATTAAATTTTTAATTAGATTTTTTAATTAGATTTTTTTTTTAAATCTAATTAAAAAATTTTAATTAGATTTTAAATATTTTTAATTAGATTTTAAATACAAAAACTTTTTGTATAAAATGTTGCACTTTCGACTTAATTTCATTAGTTTACCATTGGAATTCAACTTGACACATATTGTTCATATTGAAAAGAAATATTCTTGCCTCATTTCAATGATCAAAAATGTTACCAAGAAAAAACAAAATCTGGAGATATTTTCAAAAAACAAGTGACGGTGCTGATTGTAAAGCGTTCAAAAAGTCTTCGAAAACAAAAGATGGAAACACAAGCGGACTTCATCGTCACCTCGAAAAAAAACACAGCCAAGATTACGTTGAGTATTCTGAAAAAACTGACGACTCTCTTCTTCCTCCTCCTAAGAAGAAACAACGAACCATGGTCGAAATGCTTGAAACAAAGTACAAGTATGACAAAGACAATTCCATTCAATTCAGGGCTCTATGAAAAGATTGCGATAACGTACTGTCATCCTCATCTTCTTTGAGCCCCTATCTGTTTTACTTATTTTATTTATTGAAATTTTATATTACGAAGTTGTAAAATCTTATATTATATTAAAACAGAGAAAGAAAAAAATAATAAAAAAATTCAAAAACAGTTTGACTCTGCAATGTTGGATTACTTTTGCACTGATCTGGCATCCTTTTTATCAGTCGACGGAAGAGGTTTGAAAAAATTGTTTGACATTGCAAAACCTAAACTGAGCCGTCATCAAAGAACAACAAATTCAAGAAAGCTTTCAATTTGGTCAAGAGAAGTTCAAGCTGGAATGAAAAGCATAATAACGGAGATTACGCCAAATCTAAAAAGTGCTGCATTTACTTCTGACTATTGGACTTCTAGAGCTTAGGACAGCTACATCTCTTGGACTTTTCATGCTATTGACAAAAATTGGAGACTACATCACTGGACACCCCATGTCCAACAGTTCCCAGGCAGACACACAGGTATCTTAATTGAAGGAAAGCTGGATTCTTTTTTAGAAG
This sequence comes from Hydra vulgaris, assembly GCF_038396675.1. Lineage (NCBI taxonomy): Eukaryota > Metazoa > Cnidaria > Hydrozoa > Anthoathecata > Hydridae > Hydra > Hydra vulgaris. Next base: position 11,155,137 of record NC_088922.1, read on the forward strand.
AACTAAATTTGCCTGCTGATTTGCCAATGTACTGCGTGAACGACCAGCAATTAAAGAGATTCTCGGTAAACAAAAAATTCACAATAAAGTCTTACCAAGCGTGATTACCGTTGACGACACTCAGATCAGTAGCAACAAAATTTAATGAGTTTTTCGTAAACATAGGTCCAAACTTAGCCAGTAAAATTAAACACACTCCTGTTCATGTCTCGAACTATTTATCGAAGTCTGATAAAAACTTAGAATTTAAAAAACTTACTAGTAAAGAACTTGAGAATTCGATGAAAAAACTAAATACTAATAAAGCAACTGATTTTATTTCAGCAAGCATTATCAAAGATTGCTATCGATTAATTAAAGATGTTTTATTAGATGTTTTTAACAAATCGCTCAATACAGGTGTTTTTCCAGATAAACTTAAAATTGCAATTATTACACCCATTTTTAAAACAGGAGAGGAAAGTCTGGTTTCAAATTATCGACCTATTTCAGTGTTACGAGTTTTTTCTAAAATCCTCGAGCGTATCATGTATAATAGGCTATTTTCCTTTTTGGACGAAAACAATCTTCTTTATTGTAACCAATATGGTTTTCGATCAAATTACTCTACGGAGCATGTACTTATGCAACTAGTTGAAGTTATCAGTAGAGCAACAATTGTTATAACTTGATAACAAGTTATCAAGTAAAAACAATTTCACTTTAGGTATATTTCTAGATTTGTCAAAAGCGTTCGATACCGTTAACCACCAAACTTTACTAGATAAAATAAAATATTATGGAATATGCCATACATACCATAAATGGTTTACCAGTTACTTAACAGATAGAAAACAGTTTATATCTGAATCAGTGTTTTTTAAAAGGGCTGATTTGACATTTTTTTTGAAATTCACTTTTTGTGTGTTTTGTGTCCTTCTATGATAGCTTCATCAGTTTATGTCAAAAATGTATTTAAATTTTATATTCTTACACAAATAAAGCCACCTGAAAGTTTTTGATTTTTTTTAAAAGGGCAAGTTTGCTTCAAATACGCCCTTTTTAAAATATTCACTCTCCAGCTGATTCGTATTTTTAGGCGCAATACGCGGAAAATGTAAACAGTTTCATGTATGTTGTTGTTATTTTGTTAAAATTTTAATGGATCTCGTAATTCCAAGTCCTAGAAAGAGGAAAGAAAGTTATCTTTGTGATTACAAACATAACAAAATAAAACAAGCGCGTTTAATGGGACAGTCATACATAAATCATAAAGGAAATAAAGTCCCATCAAAGTACCCTATGTTTACTTGCAGGTAAGTTTCAAACATCCAATGTAATATATATATATATATATATATATATATATATATATATATATATATATATATATATATATATATATATATATATATATATATATATATATATATATATATATACACACACACACACACACACACTATATATACATTTACATATAGTATATTTAAATCGTTTTAAACTTATCATAACTTTAATGTTTACATGAAACTCTACTAAAATTATAAAAAATACTATACTATAAGATTTTGAAGCATTAATCAAATTTCATGAAAGCATAAGTTTAAAATAATTTAAATATGTTATATGTTTATATGTCTAAAATTTATAGAATAGCATACTTCAAAATATTTTCACCCTAAAACCTAACTCTAAGTTCAAACCAGCTATAGTACTTAGATATGGGTATACCTGTTTCATACAGGTATGATGAGTAAAATGACTTTAAAGTAAATAATTTACAGGTTTTACATATTAAACTTTTCTTGAATAGTAGTTTGATATGCCTAAGTTTTGTTATGATTATTTTTTCAGATAGTTAACATACACTGAATAGTTATCTTGTTATAGTAAGCCTAGGCTTATATAGTTCTTGAGAGTATAACATAGGTGGAAGCACTAAAAAGTCAAATACACTTAATATGATTTGGTCGATTTCCCTACAACTTTGGTGGCAATGTTGTTCTCTGTTTAAGATTATAGATAATGCTGTGTATTTTAATAAAAGCGTTTTCTAGCTTGTATTAGTTGTATATCAATTTTTCTGATTTCTTTTTTAAGGTGCAATAAAAAGTGTTTGGAAAACTTTGGAGAGGCTAACTGTGTGGATATCTTTTCCAAATTTTATGATATAAAAACAAAGACAAACAAGATTTTTATATTCAAGGATTGATAGATGTCACTAAAGTTAAAAGAAGAACGGCACATCAAAAGAATCTTGAAAAACCAAAGCAGCCAAATAGCTTCTCCTATCATGTGATTGCAGGCAATATACGCGTAGAAATATGTTGCAGGGCGCTTTTATCTGTCTTAAGTATTAGTGAAAAACGATTAAGGAGAATAAGGAACCCTAAGGTAATTGGAATAACCCCTGAAGATAAAAGAGGAAAAGGTATTACTAATTATCTTTCTCAGAATGTTCATGACATTGTTAGTAATCACATAAGATCATTTCCACTCAAGGAATCACATTACTCAGGCAAAAAAGTATATTACCTCAATGCAAGTTTAAATGTAAAATTAATGTGGCAACTTTTTTGTGATAAAAATCCAGATTTAAAAGTGAGTAAGTCTTTTTACTGGAACCATTTTAAAACAAATTTTAACTATCGGTTTGGGCATCCACAAGTGGACACTTATTGCACGTGCGAAGAATTAAATCTTAGATTGAAATCACCACATCTCAATGATGTAGCTAAAAGAGCAGCGCAGACTGATTTAGATGCTCATAAGCTCAGGAGTAAAAAATTTTACAATGCTTTAAAACATGAAACATCAGAAGATAGCTCAAAGGAGGAGCACATTCTATCATTGGCATTTGACTATATGAAGACGATAAGCTTGCCAAAAATACCTGTCCAACAACTTTATTACATGAGACAGCTATCAGTTAATGTTTTTTCTATACATAACATTAAAAAAGAAAAAAGTCATATATATATATATACCATGAAGGTCAAGGAAGAAAAGGGCCTATTGAAGTTGCGACTTTTTTAAAAGATTATTTGAGCTCACTTCGACAAAAGTATAATACATTACATTTGTTTTGTGACAACTGTGGTGGACAAAATAAAAATCAAACCTTATCACATTTTTTTTTATACTTAACTGACAGTGGTAGGTTTGGTTAAGTCGAACAGTTCTTTCCTATGAGAGGGCATAGTTTCCTCCCTTGTGATAGGGACTTTGGTATAATTTCAAGTGTTTTAAAAACGCATGACCGTCTTTATCACATGCATCAACTCACCGAGCTTATTATTAGCAGCTCCAGATCACGAAAGTTTGCGGTGAAAGAAATTGTAGATGCAACTGAATTTTTTGATTTTAAAGCTTGGAGCCGAAAACATTACAAAAAATCTTTTTTCTTCAGAAACCAAGGGTAAAAATACCCCAAAAGAAAAGAAGGTTCACTTTTCAATTAGTAACTTGTTTCATTTTGTATATGAGCATGATAAAAAAGGCTACATTAAGGCATTCACCAATATTAATGGTTTGGTCTGTCATACTTTTTTTATGTCCAAACATACGGGTACTGTTCTACAGGTGGATAGTTTGGCTTATACAAGTGGCAAAGTTACTCTAAAAAAAGTGAAGGTGGAAGACCTTAAAAAATTAAAACAATTCGTTCCTGAAGAATTCAACGAGTTTTATAACGAGCTGTACTCCTGGCCAACTAATGAATGTGAGAATATCCCTGATAGTGACTTTGAGGGGGAACTAGATTAATTCTTACTGATAGCTAATTTAGTTAAATATATGTATTGTGTTTATTACTGGGACGTTAAAACGTTGTTTTAAAGTACATAGTTGTAGTTCTTACGGAGTTTTAATTTGTTTTCCTTATTGAAATACTCGATTTTTTTTAAAAGGGCCAATTTTTCGAAATTTCATACATTAATTATTAACAAACGAAATGTTATAACAATTATCAAAGTGTACTAAGATGTTATTCCTGCATATATTTTTTAAAAATATATTACATAAGTTCTGTATATTTAATATTAAAAGATATAAAGAGTTTTTTCTCAAAAACGGGTTTTGAGCAAATCAGCCCTTTTAAAAAACACTGATTCATCTCTAAATGACGGTTTTCAAACAAACAAACTTAAAATATTATGTGGGGTTCCACAGGGCTCCATCTTAGGTCCTCCACTATTTCTAATATACGTCAACGATCTATATAAAGCATCAAATACCATCTACCACCATGTCTACCATCATGTTTGCAGATGACACCACTTTATTTCATTCTCACAACAACATTATTTCTCTATTTCAAGTTGCAAACAAAGAACTAGAACAAATATCAATCTGGCTTAACGCGAACAGCCTATCTTTAAACACTGTTAAAACTAAGTTTTCCTTATTTTATTCTAAACGAAAGTTTCATTATATTCCTAAATCCTTACCAATGCTATATATAAATAACATGGAAATTGAGCGCTTTTTCACAAATAAATTACTTGGTGTCATAATAGATGAAAACTTATCCTGGAGAGATCATATTAAATATATTAGCAATAAAATCTCAAGAAATATTGGTATTTTATATAAAACCCGTCAAATCTTAGACAAATCTACCCTAACTTAGCTATATTTTGCATTCGTACATAGTTATTTATCGTATGGCAATATTGTTTAAGGTAGTACAAACAAATCTAAACTCAAATGTCTCCTCAAACAACAAAATCATGCAGCACGCATAATTTATTTTCAAAATCGCTTCACAAACGCTAAACCTCTTCTAAGAAGTATGAGGGCACTTGATATTTATGAAATAAATGTATTCAAAGTTACACAATTTATGTTCCAACATCAGTTTAAAAAAACTCCGAAGGTTTTCGAAAATACTTTTCCTAAAATATCAAACCGATACAACACTCGATCAACCGGAAATTATAAAAAACCTTTCCCTATATCAAAACTTACAAACTTTGCCATTTTCTATCGTGGCCCAATGCTATGGAACCATTTTACAAGCATGAGCTGTAAACTAAGAGAACCCAATACCTCTCAAAAATTCAAAAAGAACATAGTTGAACTAATTGTCAATCAAGATTCCTTACTTGATTTTTTCTAACAATAAACTTTTACTGTCTTTTTTATTATCAAAGGTTACTGATGACAAGATTTTATCTTCTTCAGGTTCTCCAGTCTTGAAACTACTATATATGATAAAGTGTAATTTTTATTTAATATTTTTAAATGTTTTATATGTCGGAAATCATCTTTAATTGTAAATAGTTGCTTGACAAAAAAAAAAAAAAAAAAAAAAATATTTTATATACTTTTTATCGTTGCGAACAAAATAGCGCTTCAACCGAAACTGGTATAAAAATAATTTTAGCACTATCTTGTTGGAAATTTAATTTTAATTCTGATAGTATAACTTTTATGTAGCTAGAACAAAAAGTTAAATAAAAAATCAAAAAAGTAAAAAAAACTCTTTTTTCTGATGAACCCGCACACTCGATTAACTACTTAGTTTAGTTTTTCGCAAGTAGCTAAGCGTCCATCTTTATCTAATTAACCTAGTGTTAATTCCAGTTTAATTATGAATGAAATATAATGTCATTTGTTAATATAATAAACTCTTACTCATTAAAAACAAATTATTATATTATTTCTTAATATAATCATCACTCACTCAATTCAATTTAACTCACTCACTTTAACATGTCAACTAAAAAAGCAAAACCATACAAGGAATACGTTATACTAGCCGCATTAACTGATATGAAAGAAAATAAAATATCACTGAGAAGAGCTGCATTCAAACATAGCGTTTCAGTCTCAACGCTCAAAGATCGCAAAAATAACAACAACAAAGGCTTTCATGGCTCATGTACAATAATGGTACTCTCAAAAGAAACAGAAAGATTGATGGTGCATACGTTCCAATTACTTGGTGACTGGGGTTATTGTTTAACCCAAAATGAAATCCTAGAATCTTTCATAGAGGCATAAATCCTAAAACTAGGTTTTATGCCTCTATGAAAAGATGGTCAAAAGAAATTTCAACAAGAAAAGTGGATAACTTAGCATCTAAAAGAGCCGCTTCTTGTACGCCTAGAATAATTGATAGTTATTTCGAATGCGTTGCCAAGCAATAACAAAATGTAAGAATTTAGATTTAGACAAAATTTTCCACCGTTGCTCGAACTGCTGTACGAGAGTGGTAAAGTGCACTAACTTATTTCCACTTGATAAAAAGAACGTAAATCATAAGGCGTTAGCAACCGCACAAACGTTTAATCTACCTTCATCAACTTTAGCAACCCCCACAGCACCTACAACATCTTGCTCAGATACAGCTTCATCATCTTCAACAGCCGCCGCAGCACCTACTCCAACTACACACCAATTACCACCTTTCTCAACTATACCAGCTTCAAATTTGATAAGTATCAAGCATGTGCTAGGCGTTGCAAAAACAGTATAGAGTTGAAGCAGTTTTTTCAAGCAAGAAATCAATCGCATGTTAAGAAGTTGAAACAGTGCAACATGTCAAAACTTGGCGGAAAATGTATTACCAAAGAGAATGTGATCGAGTTCCTCAAACAAAAAGATGAAGAAAAAGCAACAAAGGAAACAGTGAAAGTTGTTAAACGTAGTCCAAAGCGTAGACTTTCTATGCCAAGCAATGCCTGAGCATAACGATGCTGAGCAACCTCAGCAAAACAATAATGAAGTACAAGTACCGGCAGCCAAACGATTAAAAGTTGCAAAATGTAAAAAGTGTAGAATACAGTTACACACACAAATGTTGCAATGCGAAAATTCGTTGTGTCGGGAACGGTTGTGCAAAGAAACATGTTTACCAAAGAAATATGTAGTTGGAACTAAATTTTTTTGTTGCAAAAAATGTAAAAACTTTGATATAATTTCCTATATAAGTTGTGTTAAAAAAATAAATAAAAAAAAGTTAAAATCTAAAAATTTCAATGTTTTCTCAAATGTGTGGTTTTATCAGAATGTCGCCTAAAATCGCGCAATTTTTTTTTCTTTACATTTAATATTTTCGATAATATATATATATATATTTTTTTTTTAACATATATTTATACTATCTTATGTAGTTTTTTATTACCTATCTAATAAAAAAAAAGATAAAAATAAAAAATGAAAAATGAAAAAGTTATTTAATTTTTATTGATAAGTGTGCGGTTTGACCCGGTTTTACTCTATTCCTTTTTTGGATTTCGCTTTTTATCTTTTAACTTTTTTGTTTTTGTAATCGTTTTTTTTTTTACTTTTCGCTTTTTTAAGATTTTGATATTTATTTAAATTCTTTATCGTATTTTCGTATTAGAAATATATCTAATTTTTACGAATCCTTTGGACATCTTTGTAAATCGGAGTATATTTTATACTACCTTTATTTTTTTATTTTTACGTTTACCTACTTCTAACATTATGAGATGGGCGTCAATACTTCTAACATTATGAGATGGGCGTCAATAAGGCAATTAGCTTCATGACTAAATAAACTTCAATTCAAAAATATCAATACTTTCATTAGAAAATTGAAATATAGAGTTTTGCTAAATTTACATATATGGTTATAAATAAAAAATAAAACTACTTATTTTTTTTAAAATAAACTCTCTCTCTATTAACTTATCTTACTCAATACAAGTTTTCTAGTGTTACCCTCAATCTTCATCTTTTTACTTAATTCGCGTCTTATTTTGTTAGTTTCAAATGAAAAATCTTCATTAATAGAAATGCCTGTACCTTTCAGCATCTTTGCGTTTTTCAAAATTTTTTCTTCGTTTTTATAGTCTAGCAATTTGAGTATGATTGTCCTGGGTTTATTCATTATTTTCTCTACGGTAAAGCGTCTTTCGATACGGTGCGCTCTTTCAATATTTATGCTATTTTTAACTGATCATTAAATATTTGTTGGACTTTTTTTCAGTTTGATCCCATGTTTCTTTTTCATTTTCTTGTAAACTGTCAATTCTAATATTGTTTCTTTTTTTTTATTATTATTTTTTTTTTTTAGGTGCCCCAAGAAGTCCTAACGGTCTTGTCACAGAGCACCGCGGAAATGCATTTAACCAGGAAGTTCACGCCTCCTTCCTTACCGTGACGCGAAAAATCTTCTATTCCTTTTTTCTAGTTTTCTCATTTTTTTGTCTTAGTGAGTCATTTAATTTGCTTGCTTTGTTCTGCATTGTTTTTAACTGTACTGTCTAATTTAAAACTGTAGTAATTTCCGTATTCATAAACTTCTTAAGTTCTTTTTCGACGTTTAGATTTTTTCATTAATTAAGGTATTTTGAGTAAACTCGATACTTTTTTGTAAATTGTCAATATATTGCTGCAAGTCTTGTTGCTTTTTTTTTACTTTTGAAATACGCTTTGTTATATTTTCTATTGGATGTAGAATTTTGTCTATTTTTCCATATTGAATTGAAGTATTTTCTGATACTAGACCGAGTGAATAAAAATGAGCAATAGCTTTTACTCAGTAATTGGTCAGCTTTACGTAAATAAAAAGTTTGACAATTATGCTTAAGTTTTTCACGTAAAGCTAAGTAAATTTCTTAACTTTACGTGAATTAATATATAAGGAAAACTCCTGAAGTTTTTATTCACGTAAACCTGACCAACTACTGAGCAATTAAAAGCAATTGCTCATTTTTATTCACCTGACCTACTATCTTTAAAAGCAAACTTTCTCGCGCTTTGAACTTTTCCTCGATTATATTTTCAATTTCTTTTTTAGTTGCCATTTAACTGATTATGTGTCAAGTATTTTCAAAGGAATACTTTTTACTAATTTAATTAACAACAAATTTCTTTTTTTAGTTTTTTTGTGTCTCTGTTAAAATTCGCTTATTTAAAAAATGCGTCTGTTCACGATGAAAGCCAGATTGAAGAAAAAAAGATTAGAAGATGTATCAAATTAATTTTGAATCAATACTCTTTAATTTTCATTTTAATGTTTGCAGGATAATCATGTTAATAGATGCTCATTGATTTTTAACGGTTATGCAATTACGGCTAAAAAAATAGATATGTCCCAATATTTTGATTAACTCTGGCCTAGATTAAAGTCATCCTCTGCAGTGTGCTTTTACTGTAATATGCTGATTTGCATAAAAGCAGTCAAACAGATCATCTAATACTTATAGTATAAAATTATAAACAAAGATTTTGTAATAAAGAACAATGAAATCAGTAAAGAAATTTAATTTCTTGTCAAAACTAAAAATGCTCGGATTAACCAATATTTAAACTTGAATAAGAATAAAATTAAAAATGCAAAGTTGCTAGTCAATCTTTACATGAGAAAACATGTATGCTATAAAGGTATCTGAGCTTAGATTTCCTTTGTATGTGTTATGACTTACGGTACATAGTAAATAGATGTTACAACAAAAGAATCTTATCTTCAGTTTAATTTTATTAGCTGTGACTATTAGTTGCAATTTTTTGTGAGAAGGCATAATAATCTCACGTTAAGATTTGCATTAATAATAATCTCACGTTAAGATTTGCATTAATAATAATCTCACGTTAAGATTTGCATTAATAATAATCTCACGTTAAGATTTGCATTAATAATAATCTCACGTTAAGATTTGCATTAATAATAATCTCACGTAATAATCTCACGTTAAGATTTGCAAGCAACATGTAGCACAAGAAAGCGTAAATAAGTTCAAACTATTTCCGTTCTATTTCGTTCGATGGTTATTATATATATATTTATCAAGAGAAATTGTTATTCATCCAAGAATATATGGAGTTATGATAAAACTGTTAATCTTTCAATGTAAGCATCATTAGCGTGTCATTAATTTTAAAAAATCAAAGTCTCTAATGTTTTATGGTAATGTTAAGAATGCGGTACCAGCATGGTGTTTACAAAGCGGTGTTACTATGAGGTAAATATGTCACCAAATGCAAATTAAAATAATTTTAATACTTGTTGGTTTGACTCCTCATGTTTTGAATTTTTTTTTTTTTTACTTTTAAAAAGTAATTTCAAGAGAAACATGTTGTATCTTTGATTTCAAGTATTTTAATATTGCAAATATAATGAACCCAAATGCAAATGAACACGTTTTCCTTGTCATAACAATAGCACAGTTTTTAAATAATCTTATTAATTATCATCTTGTCAATTCGAAGATGTCTACTTTAATTCGAAAATGTCTATTTTAATTTGAAGATGTCTACTTTAATTCGAATATGTCTATTTCAATTCGAAGATGTCTACTTTAATTCGAAGATGTCTACTTTAGGGCAATGAAGTTACTAAAATGAATTAAAGCAGTAAAGAAAAGGAAAGCAAGTTGCTTTTGTTTCTAAAGGTGAGTTTTCTAGACTTCAAAACTCCTCAACTATCAAGCTAAATAAACATAATAGTGAAAATCATTTTGCTTGTGAAACAGATAATATTCACATTTATTTCAGATGGTAAATACAAACACCATATTATTATAACATAGGTTCATACTTAACAGCGGATTTGTTTGGCCAGTTATTTTTAAAACATTTAAGTAAATCTCGAAGCGATACTTAAATAGTTTCATTAAAATAAAGTAACATGAAATGCACTGTCTCATTCAAAATTTATGAGCTAGGAGTTTCTTTTATTGTCACCAAATGGTACGTTCTTTGTAACTAGGGGATATTTTCTATAGTTACCAGGAAAAAATAAAAATAAAGTACCTACGTATTAGTTATAGCTGCAATCTATACTACAACCTTTAAAATTTACATTTAAGACCAAAAACACCAAATTTACTGTGCAACTACTCTTATTATTTCTATTTTCTATTTATATTGTATTTTATTTTAGTTATATTGTATCTTATTTTTGATGATAAGTTATATAATGCAGAAATGCTTTACAAATGTTTTAAGGCATTTAGTCTAAAAACATTTGTATAATTTCAAAAAATTGCAACAACTTAGTATTGATAAAACTAAAATATCTGTTTTTAGTATTGAGGACTGTTATAACTGAAATTGGTATGTGTAACAAATAAATAAACTATTCAATAAACAATATGTTGGATTTTTTAGTTTTTATTTAATATATTTATAAATAGATAAAAGATAATTTAAAAAAATATTAATCATCTACCATTTAAATTTTCATACACACCATTTGAAAAAATTGTTTTTTTTTAATCTTATACGGTTTAATTTACGACAATTTTATATCAAATGTTATTTTTGGATTATAGTACATACACATGATCTAGTTGAGTTTCAACAACTTGACTTGTATAAAATTTACTGCTTTAACCGGTAATAAAATTGGTCATTAAATTATTTAATTCATTTAAAACTTTAATCAGTAGTTAAATTAAACTTTAAACCAACATAATATCAATTTTCAACTTTTTGTCCCGGTGCTTCGTGTCATTATGCCTAACCATTTAGTTTATTCTATATATGTGCGGTGAATTTGTAATTAAAAAACATCAAAGGACCATAACAGATTTTTTTTAATAATACACTTTATATATTTTACAATAATACTTGTCGATCAAGAAAAATCTTGAGCAAGACAAGGTACCCGGTTGGGAAAAAAATAGTTTGATGATACAAGACGTGTTTAAAACGTCTAAAACACGTTTTACTACGTATTATATATGTTTTAAACGTGTCTTTTACCCGTAGGTAGCGACTAGCTAGCTAGCGACTACCTAGCTAGTTGCTAGCTCATTTCACACCGGCTATGCTATGTGTGTATTGAAGAACATATAAAATGATCAAAAAGAGACATCTCTAGGAATTGTAATACCATGATATGGAAGTAACCAAAAAATTATTCTGATGCGATCATAATAGTTTTAAGATTTTTTAGATTGTTGACTATCCTAGTCTTTTCATAATTATCGTTTACATTAAAAAATAATTTCACAAAAAAATATTTCAGCGCAAATGCGCAAAAAAAGAATTTTTTCAAATACGCAAAAAAAAGAATTTTTTTTTGCATAAATTATGCAAAATCTTTTTTTTATTTTAAACAACACTTATGAAAAAACCAGGATACACAACAATCTAAATAAAAGTTTTGGACCATTATGATCACACTAAATAAAAAAATTTTTACCTTGCGCTCAAAGCCAAATAATTTAGAAACAATTTGGGGCATTTTTCGGGTATTTTGCCGCTTGAGCAAACGTCAGGTAAACAAGATAAACGTCAATATTTGTGTAGTTTTTTTTTTGCAATCGCATTTTATTTATATTTGCCCTAAATTTGGCTTCTTGTGTATTCGCGTTTTAAAATTTTATTTTATTGAACACCCCTACTGCATATAACTTAAGTAATTGGCTTATCTTAATCTTTCTTCAGCCACTAGGCTCAACCAGATGTGGTCCAAGATCAGTTTAGTGAATTTAAATTTGATGAAGATGGAAGAGATGATGATGACCTTCGAAGAATGGGTCATCATCATTTCTTCCATCTTCATCAAAAAGAAGATGGTTTGGAGTCACGGTATCGGTGGTCTAATGTATGAATTTAAAGTAAAGTACACAAATGAAGGATGTAAAATTTATAAATTTTTCAAAAACAAAAGCTATTTTTTTGTACTATAGTGATACAAAGAGCCGTGTGTCCCCTGAATCTCCAATTGGGAGAGGGGGTCCTGCAATTTTACGGGGCCTATTTGGTAAATTAGGGTTGACAATCGTTCACAAAACAGTGTCCAGAATTAAAAATTTAACATTCAAAAAAAAATATTTTAAATTAAATTTTAATTATCTAAAACTAATATTTTTATCACCTCTACACATTAAATTAGCCTTAATAACCCATTTGTAAAAAGTCTTGCATAAAAATGTTGAATATTTTGCATTTTTTACGGACAACTTAGGTGATTTGAATAAAGAGAACAGCTTCACAAGGATATTAAAGAGATGGAGAAGCGCATTTAGGGATTATGAGATGTAAACATGATGGATGATTACTAATAATCAAGAACAACAAAATAAAAGAGGTTTGAAAAAGAAGAGAGAAAGGAAATACGTGAAAATGAGCATTTAATATATTGGCTTGTATGGAAATAACTCATGATGTACTGAGCTTATCTTTAATTAAGCAATAGTAAATAGTGTCATGTTTTTCATATTCTTATACAGTCCATTTATATTCTTATAAAGTCTATTATATTCTATTTGTGCTAAATTTAATTGTAGTCTATTTAAATAACTTTGAAATAAAATTGGAGTCATATTGTGAGGAAACCGTGATGATAAAAAAAACGATTGTTAAATTAAAAAATTCATGAGTTTTAACATTTGTTCAAAACGTTTTCCAAAAATTTATTTTTGTTGGACTATGTAATTATTTAATAAACTATTTTTGTAGAAAAAAAAAATCTGAAAATCTTTTTCCCACAGTCAGAGATAATTTAATTTATTGTAAAATCAAAAAATATGTACTTTTATATTTATTAGGGTGGATAAAAGTCCCCCTAACAACGAAGGTGACTTTGGCCTTTTGAATCTAAAACTTACTATTTTAAAATTATAAATATTATTAAAATACATTTGAAAAAATATTTTTTATAACTATTTAATCTATATAATTTAAAGTAATAGTTTAGTCTTTTTTTGATAAGTATTATTACTCCGAAATTCAAAATTTCCGATCCGGTACACCCCTATTATTAGTTATTCTTTTTTTGATAAACTTCTTTCCACATCTAAGCTAAGACTGAGAGAAAAGAAAGTTAATCACCTCCTATGAAATGTTTTTTGAGTCACTGACGATGAATAAGGCTCGGTTGCCAGCTGGCGCCGGATAGAGAATAAATTTTTATGCATTTTTGGAGTTAGAAGAGAAAATTAGTTAAACTTAAAGAGGTCAAAAATTTTATAAAAATTTGTAACATTGTGTTAGAAAAGATTACTTTTATTCATCCGTTTTTAAACATCGACAACACTACCAGACATGAATTTTTATACAAGAGAAACTGTAACGAAAATATTTAGTACTTAATGAATGATGAAAGAAAAAGTATAGTTTTGAAGTCGAACCATTTTTTTGTAAAATGGAAATTTTTATTTCTCCATTTTTCATATACTTTATACTAAGAGAAGTCGATGGTTATAATTTCTATGATGCTTTTAATCTAATGAATGTATAGGACAAACACATTTATTTGACTTGATATTAAAGTAATTATCATGTATTATCACTTAACGTTATTATTACTTGAGCTGAAGAACAAATTTGTGAAAACGGTGATAATTCTAACTGCTGTAACAAACGAATTTAATTTTGGCGATTTTATCTAATTCTTCATCCCCTGTTTAATTCATGTGAGCAAATGTTAAGTTTCAGTTTTGATGAATTATAATTCTTACTATTTTATAACTATTTTTGCTATTTCAGATTATTTGGAACGTCTCAGAGACGGAAGTGCTATAACGATTCTAACAAGTTCTGATACATTTGCGGGAGGTTTATGTTTAAAAGAGATGAGCGTTCCATTAAACCTCGAGTTAAAACCCTGTATTATGCTTATTTCAAGATGAAACTAGGGGATGAGGACAAGGTTTTTTCCCCCAATAAGATCTGTGTTAAGTGCCTGTCTAACAAGTCCCTGTGGTCTAAGGGTAAATTGAAGAGAATGCCTTTTTCCACACCTATGTCATGGCACAACCAAAAAGATCATGTAACTGATTGCTATTTTTGTTTGACACACACGGCGCAGTTTACCAGAAGGACAGCTAACAGCATAGTTTACCCTGACTTACCATCAGCGATAAGACCGAGGGCATATGATGAGGGAGAAGAGTCTCCTGTGTTTTCTTCTGATCTTCTCAATGTTGTTTTAAGTGATGATGATGATGTGCCGAACATGAAGAAGAGCAATGAAGATGATGATGATTGGCTGCCTAACAACGAGCCGAAGTCTATCAGCCAGAGACAGCTGGACTTGTTTGTTAGGAGACTTGACGTGTCTAAACAGGATGCGTGCTTGGCTGGTTCAATGCTAAGAGATTTCGGTGTCCTTGCTAAGGAAACAAAAACGTCTGTTTATAAGATAAGAGACGCAGCTTACGTGCCATTTTTTAAGAGAAGTGAAGACAATAATTTTGTATTTTGTTGTGATATTCCTGGTTTGTTGATGAAGATGGGTATCTATGCACAAGTGGAGAATGACTGGTGGTTGTTCATCGATGGTAGCACAAGAAGTGTAAAGGCGGTCCTTTTGCATAATGAGAACGTATATCCAGCCATTCCGATTGCTTACTCAATTACAGCATAAGAGTCTTATGAAACTATGAAATTGCAGCTTGTTCGTTATGACATATTTCAGTGGAGAGCTTGCTCGGATCTAAAAGTTGTTGGTCTGCTGACAGGTATGCAAGGAGGTTACGTGAAATACACATGCTCATATGTTTGTGGGATAGCCGCGCTAAACATGAGCATTACATCAAGAATGAGTGGCCAGCACGAGGCAATGCGACCCTTGGTGTTCACAATATTCGCTATGAGCCACTTATTTAGTCTGACAAAGTTATTATACCTCCATTGCACATTAAGCTTGGCCTGTTTAAGAACTTTGTTAAGGCATTACACTCTGTCGGCGAACCGATGAAAATCATAAAGGAGACTTTTCCAAAACTGTCACTTACAAAAGTTAAGGAAGGAGTATTCGTTGGACCAGACACTCAAAATTTTTTTGAAAAGCCAACAGTTTACTGATTCCTTGTCCCCGATTGAGCTCAGAGCATGGAAGGCTTTGAAAGACTGTGTGGAGAATTTTCTGGGTAAGTATCTGAAAGTTTTAGGAGTTAGGTACATAATACTTGTATAAGTACATAATACTTTTATCAAATAATACTTCTATCAAAGAATTTCTTCTTCGCACTCATTTATTTGGTCGGACGGCTATAAAGACATCATCTCAGAACTGTTATCAGCCTTCAAAGAAATGAATGTGCACATGTCCCCAAAGATTCACTTTTTGCATTGTCATTTGGACTTCTTCCCCAAGCATTTTGAGAGAAACATTACAGACGAGCATGAAGAACGTTTCTACCAAACGAATTCAACTATTGAGCATTGCTACCAGGGGCGCGCCAATGAGAGAATGATGGCTGACTTCTGCTGGCTGACTTACAATCCTTTTTAGTTTGTCTTTTGTCAATTATACACTCATATACCCTAACAACATCGCTTAGCTTTATTACAAAAATTGGAAAACCGGTACCTCTAGTTTACCAAAAAATGGTTCGACCCTGACAAATTTGGCTATGCATTTGGTCTTCAGGGCCATCCAAAGAACATTATTTTTGTTCCAAATCTCTTGTATAAAGTGAAAAGTGAAAAAATGCCTGGTAGTGTTAATGGTTGTAAATATTATATAAATCTGAACATAAGCACATTTTACATAATTCACAATTCCTAATCTTACGACTACATTTCCTTACAACTACGAAGAGTCATGACGGAACCGTCTCATAAAAAACAACGAACACTGATTTCTTACTTTATACATGACAAGCATTCTTCAAGTTCAACTTTACCAACGGAAGAAACTGTTCAAGAAGAAAACGACGTTGAAAAATCTTTTCCTGCTTGTTCCTGCTGTGAGAAGAATGCCAAAAAAACAGAAATAAACCCTGCCGATATTGAGCAACAAAAAAAGATGTATGGCAAATAACTTAGATTTTTCAATGAAAAATGGTTTGTAGATTACCCTTGGATTCATCTATGTTATTCCAAAAAGAAAGTATTTTACTATATTTGCATTGGTGCTGTCAAGAAAAATCTGGTATCTTTTTGAAAATGCGCTGAACAAAACTTTTTGACAATTGGTTATGAGAATTGGAAAAAGGCTGCAGAAAGACTGAGAAAACACGACCTATCATCATTTGATAAGGAGGCACAGGAACAATTATTTACACTACGCGCAGCAGGTTTAAAACCATACATCAAAACATAAGTGAAATGCATGATAAGCAATCCGATGAGCATTAAGGGTGCTTAATTTGTGTAATCGCTACATTAAAATGTGTTACTCAAAAAGGCTTAGCTATTCAAAGAAATGATAAAATTGAAGGCAATATTAATTAGTTACTCTTAATGAGGAGTGAGGATTATCCACCTCTATCGAGCTGGCTGTCAAACATTAAATACAGTAATTCTCATGATATTGTTAACAAGATGATAGAACTATGTAAATGCTTGTAAACAAGTCAGTTGTATGAACGAGGGACAGGAATTGTGCCAGCTGTTGTATTATTTCATTTGTTTAGCTCCAAAGAGAGTGGTAAGGCTTAAAAAAATACAATGTGATATACTTGACAAGGGTGTCAAGCAAATCAATTTAAGTGCTCCTTGTCCAACTCGTTTTACCCCGAGGAGCAAATCATATGGTTCAATTCTGGCAAATTTTCAAGTAATTGTTTTATAGCTTTAAGAACTTTTTGAATCAAATGACCCTAACAGAGCTAAAGGAGAAGTTTTACTTGATAAATTATTGTCATTTCAATTATATTTTGGGCTTCGCCTGGATTATGGTGTGTTTTTGCAACTGTAGAGCAAGTCTCTCAACATATGCAATCTGCTGAAGTAGATGCTCAAACAATTGCTTCATTAATAATGTTCTTAAAAATTCATATATCATCTATGAGATCAGAAACACGTTTTAAATCATTTTTTGAATCTTGTGATAATGAAGGAGTTAAGAAATTTGATAGCAATTTATCTCATGCTTCTTTGCCTCGCCGACGTTTAACTCCTTCTCGCTTTAATGATAATACTTTGAACATGCACAAAGGGGACACAATGGAATATGACCGAGCTCAGTATTACGAGGTACTTAATGTTATAGAAAGTCAACTAAATCAGCGGTTCCCAGAAAATTCAATGGAATCAATAACTGCATTAGAAAGTTTATTATTGTCCACTGCAAATGGTGATACGGGCATAAAAGCTTTAGATAATACATAAAGGTTTTCTATAAAAATGATATAGTTTATGAAAAGTTAAAAGTTAAACTCTTTCTATTTAAATCCATTAAGGAAACGTATAACATTACGTATAAAATGGACATTAAACAGTTAACATCAATCACAACTGTAATTTATATGTTAAACGACTGTAAAGGAGTCACAATAATGTTTTCTGAAATACCAAAACTTCTAAAAATTTATTTGGCGATACCATTGACAATTGACTGCACTGCATTGAATACATTGCACTGCACTGCATTGAATACATTGACTGCACGGCCGAGAGATTTTTCTCTCATCTAAAAACGATGAAGTCATATAGTCGGTCGGTCTCGACTAAGAAGCAATTGAATCATCTTCTACTTCTTCAATTTTATAAATTGAACACCGCAGAAATAGATGTAAAAACTTTAGCAAAAGATTTAAATGGAAAAAGTAAAGACACTAGAATTTCTTATTTTGGAAAATGTTAAATTATTTTTAGATTGTCACATATTCTTTTAATTTTAAATTTTAGTGAAATATGTTTATCGTTGATATTATACTTCATTGAAAATGGATGCATGTGGTTTTCTTTTAAGAATAACTGAAAATTAATATTAGTTTTATAAAATTTGAAAAATATTTTTAGCCCTCCCCTCCTCCTCCGCCCTTCCGTTCCTCCTCCTCACTTTTTATTTACTTCCGCCATCCCTGCTGACCCTTAAATGAAATTAAATATATATATATATATATATATATCTTTGTTTAATACAACTACTTACTTGTGCTATAAAAAATTTCTAAAAGTATTTTGTTTTTGCTGTTACAAAATTTAAGGGTCTCATAAAGTTTCTATTTGAATTTCTTTAAGATTTTGCTCAATCGGTTTACTTCAAATTATTTAAATAAAGTTAAAACACGTCCTAAATTCGGATATGATTATAGATCAATAGAGCTAGAACTTTTACAAAGTGTTTAAACTCAAAAATTTCTTAAAAAACATGTTTTTCTCTCTCGAAGTTATAATCTTCTCCGCTTAATAAATAAAACTACGTAAAAAAGTTATATTCTTGAAATAGTAATCCTTTTTCTTCTATTATCTTGGGGAATATTCTATTGTCTAAATCAGGGATGGCCAAATAGCAGCTCGCGAGCCGCATGCGGCTCTTTTCAAAAGTTTTATTGAATTATGCATTGCCGGTGACGCGAAATAGATTAACTCCCCAAAAAGTTATTATTATTATTATTATTATTATTGTTATTATTATTATTATTATTATTTTATTAAACACCCTCTGTAAATGTGTTTACAAGGTAAAAGTACATAAAAATAGTTTAAGATATATAAAGAGAGAGTAAAGTATATCACTTGGGAATGTTTTCTTCAAGAGTATTTTTGAAAATTGTTCGTTGTTGCTTTGCATTCCAACATTGAATTGCCTGTACTAAAATTTGATAAGTATCTTCAGGAATTATATTTTCTGAAATATTAATTTTCAATTTCTTTTTATCCTGAATTAAGTTTTTCATATTTATTTTATGGATCTTACATAATTCCTTTATATCATCTAAAAATGAATATTTTAATGAAAAATAGTTAAGCTGAGAATTGATGATTTCAAAAGTTACTTTATTATTTAATAGACGGATAAATAGGTTTATTTTACATTGTTGTATGTAAGTCGATATCTCCCGAACTTTAAATAGAGAGTTTATATAGTTTTTGCTATACTTAGAGATATTAAAAAAATTACTTAACTGCATTTCTTCCAAGTTTATTAAGTTTTTGTATTTTTGACTCTCTATTTTCATAGAGTTCCAGACCATGCGTTAGCGTCGGAACAGCTTAAGATGTATATAACTGAATAATTGAAGATGGATGTACAAACCGGATACCAGATTGAATCAGA